>NW_006921674.1:2952240-2958069 GCF_000298275.1 Orycteropus afer afer | reverse complement strand
AAAAAAAAAAAAAATCTCCTTTCAGGGAATTTCAAACAGACTAGATGAGGAAGTAGGCCAAACAGAGACCATCAAAATAAGTCCTATCCATTCAGATATCTACCACAATTACAAACTTAAATCTCCCAGACAAGCACAGCTGTCACTGGAGGATTGGTTGAGAATAAACCTAGTATCCTCATATTTAGACACAAACACAACCATTGCTGTGGAGTCGGGTTGACTCATAGTGACCCCTCCTTGGGTTTCTGAGGTGCTATCACTATGGAAATAGATTGCCCAACCTTCCTTCCGAGGAGTGGCTGATGGGTTCGAATCGGCAGCCTTCTGGTTAGTAGTCAAGTGCCTTAGCCACTATGCTACCACCACCAGAGCTCCCTCATATTTAAAGTAGGCTTTTTTTCCTCAATAATCTTCAATTTCATAACTTTGATGGTGTGAGAATTTCACGTAGACACACAAGACCTAGCACTGGTGTTACCTTGACCATCATATTTTTCACCCTTGAGTTCACACCTCACTGTAATTAATAACCACTATAAACAGATAAAAGGTGCTTGTGGTGTAGTGCCTAAGACATTTGACTGCTAACTAGAAGGCTGGCAGTTTAAACCCACTAGCCACTCCTCGGAAGGAAGACTGGGCTATCTACTTCCATAGAGATACTGCCTCAGAAACCCAAGGAGGGGTTGCTATGAGTTGAATCCAACTAGACGGCAGTGAGTTTGGTTTGGTTTGAGTGGTGCAGCTGGTAAGGCATTTATTTGGCTCCTAACCAGAAGGCTGGTGGTTCAAACTCACCAGCTGCTACACAGGATGAAGATGAGGCAATTTACTTCTTTACAGATTTACAGCCTTGGAAACCCAGTGGGGGCTGCTATGAGTCAGAATCAACTCGATGGCAGTGGGTTTGGTTTGGGTTGGATACAAACAGATATAGGAGCCTTGGTGGCACAGTGGTTAAGTGCTTGGCTGCTAACTGAAAGGTCAAAAGTTTGGATCTACCAGTTCTATCATGGGAGAAAGAAATAGCAGCCTGCTTCCATAAGGATTACAGCTTTGGAAACTCTATGGGGCAGTTCTACTCTGTTCTACAAGGTAGCTATGAGTCAGAATCTACTTGATGGCAATGGGGTAATGGGTATACACAGAAATACTATTATATAATTGCTGTGTAGTAAATTACCTGGTATGGCTTTTCTAGCCATAAGTCTTTGTAAACTCCATGGTGGAATTTCCTATTAGAAACTGAGTAGCTCCTGATTGTTAAAGTCATCCACCTTGGGTATTTCTGTTGGGAACAGCACAAAGTAATTTTCTGGGAAGTACCCTCTCTCCCAGGTGTATAGAATTCTGATATTATGATTAGTTAGTTTGGCCACTCTGTCAGGCTCAAAAGGAGCCCTTCTAGAGGCAGAAGGAGTCTCTCTGACTGCTGGCTGAGAAAGATGTGCTGTTGAGAGAAACGCACTCCTGAGAGACACACACTACTGAGAAAGAGACACTGAGAGACACGTACTTCTGGGAGAGAGACTGAGACAGACTGTTGCCTAAGAGACAGCAGGCTGAGAGAGATTGAGTGTTGTTCCTGAACTTGAATTTTAGCCTGGTGCTTCCCTAATAAACCTCATAGTCTGTGAGTTCTGTGTGGCCACTGCAGTGAATTACTGAACCCAGCGGAGAGGTGGTGGGTGCTGCGGGAGGAATGGTGGGTGTCAGGGTTGATGAAAGGGCTAGAGGGAGGCAGCATGTTTGGACTTCCAGGAGTAGGCCTTGGGCTACTGATGGTGATCTGTCTTCTTGTGGTTTTAGAGGAGGTCAGAGGATGTGGCCTCCTTGCCCCTTTAGCAATAATTTATACACCTATTCCTTACTTATTGACTACTATCCGATATTTTGCATTCCGATATTTACACCAATAGTAAAACATCTACTATCTATTTTGCAAATTAACAACATATGTCTGGCTGTAACTAACAACAACCTGCGAGGTGAGAGTAATGCTGGCTGTGATGGTTAAGGTTATATGTCAACTACCTGGGCCATGATTCTCAGTGGTTTGGCAATTATGTAATAACGTACTCATCTTCCATTTTGTGAACTGGTGTGGTCATGCTCCATTTTTCTATAAGGCCAGTTTTTGCATAACCAAACTTGTCTCTGGAAATTAACCATGTCAATAAGTAAGGAGTGGGTAGAGCTCTGGTAGCATAGTGCCTAAGGCAGTTGACTGCTAACCAGAAGGCTGGCGGTTCAAACCCACCAGCCACTCCTTGGAAGGAAGGTTGGGCAATCCACTTCTGTAGTGATGCTGCCTCAGAAACCCAAGGAGGGGTCGCTATGAGTCAGGTCTGACTCGATGGCACATATCAAGAACAACAATATATACCCATATACACATAATAGATAGATATGGATATATATATAAAGTTGGTGTTAAGTACTGCTGAGTTGGCTATGACTCACAGCACCCAAATGTATAACAGAATGAAACACTACCTAGTCTTATTCAATCCTCACAATTGTTGCTATGTTTGAGCCCATTGTTGGAGTCACTATGTCAATCCATATATGAAGTCTCTAGGTAGTGCGAACAGTTAACATGTTCGGCTGCTAACCAAAAGGTTGGAGGTTTGAGTCCACCCAGAGGCACCTCAGAAGAAAGGCCTGGCAAGTACTTCCAAAGAAATCAGTCTACGGTACACAGTTCTACTCTGACACACATGAGTCAGAATCATCTCAAGGCAACCAGTACTAGAATATACAGAATTTTTTTTTTTTTGCCCCTAAGCTATGTTATCTTTTGGATTCATAGAGATCAAAGAAATAGATAAAGGATATTCTGTCTTTGACAATCACAAATTTAGCAATAGCAATTCCCTAAGCCTTCCTTATTTTAAATGCCTTTACTAATGTTAGTCACCATCTACTAAAAATACATTTGAATTATTAATTGAGAACCTAGAAATAAATCCAACCACTTACAGACACCTGATCTTTGACAAAGGGCCAAAACTCATTAAATAAGGAAAAGATAGTCTCTTCAACAAATGGTGCTGGCCAAACTAGGTATCTACTTGCAGAAAAGTGAAACAGTACCCATATCTCACACTGGGGTGTAGTAAATTATTTAGTGTGGTTTTTCTAGCCATAAGCCTTTGTAAACTCTGTGATGGAATTCGCTGTGAGCAACTGAGGAGTTCCTGATTGTAAAAGTTATCTACCTGGGGTATTTCTGTTGGGCAAAACACAAAGCAACGTTCTGGGAGGTTCCTGCTCTCTCTCAGATGCTTAGAATTCTGATGTTATGATTGGTTAGTTTGGCCACTCTGCTGGCTCAAAAGGAGGCCTCCTAGAGGCAGAAGAAGTCTCTCTCGGACTGCTGGTTGAGGAAGACGTGCTCCTAAAAGAGACACGCGCTGCTGGGAAAGAGACACAAGAGACACACATTGCTGAGTGAGACACCGAGGGACATGCACTGTTGGGAAAGAGACTGTGAGAGACTGTTGGGAGAGAGACTGTGGGCTGGGAGAGAGACTGAGCATTTTTCCTGACCTTGAATTATAGCCTGGTGCTTCCCTAATAAAACCCATGAGTTCTGTGTGGCCACTGCAGCGATGATCAAACCCAGGAGAGAGGGGTGGGTGCTCTGGGAGGAATGGTTGGTGAAAGGGCTGGAGGGAGGCAGCATGTCTGGCCTTGCAGGAATAGGCCTTGGGTTACTGATGGTGATCCTGTCTTCCTCTCGTGGGGTTAGAGGAGGTCAGGAGATGTGGCCTCCTTGCCTTTTTTGCACACACCATATACAAAAACTAACTCAAGATGGATCAAAGACCTGAATGTAAAACTTGAAACTACAGAGACCATCAAAGAAAGAACAGGGACAAACCTAGGGGCCCTAATATATGGCATAAATACACCATCAAACATAACTAAAAACACACAAACACCAGAAGACATAATAGATGACTGTGATCTCCTAAAAAGTAGACCCTTATGTGCATCAAAAGATTGCATCAAAAGAGTAAAAAGAGAACCCACAGACTGGGAAAAAAAAATTTGGCAACAACTTATCAGACAAGAGGCTAATCTCTAAAATTTATAAACAACTTCAACACCTCAACAACAAAAAGACAAAAATCCAAGTAAAAAATGGGCAGAGGATGCCAACAGACACTTCACCAAAGAAGACATTCAGACAGCCAACAAACTCACGAGAAAATGCTCACAATCATTGGCCATTAGAGAGATGCAAATCAAAATAACAATGAGATATCATCTATCCTCAGCAGTAACAGCATAGTTTAAAAAAAAAAAAAATTTTTTAAATCATACATGCTGGCAAGGATGTGGAGATCCTGGAACCCTCATACACTGCTTGTGGGACTATGAAATGTTAAGACCACTGTGGAAAACGGTATGGTGCTTCCTTAAAAACTGGAAATAGAAATACTATAGGATAAAGCAACCCCACTACTATATCCTGGAGAAATAAAAGCCATGACACAAGCAGATAAATGCATACCCATGTTCATCACCGTAATATTCACAAAAGCAAAAAGATGGAACAAACCCAAATGCCTGTCAACTGATAAGTGCATAAACAAATATGGTACATACACATAGTGGAATACTACATGATGTTAAAGAACAATGATGAATCTGAGAAACATAACATGGATGAACCTAGAGGATATTATACTGAGTGAAATTAATCAATCACAAAAGGATAGATATTATACAAGACCACTATTGTGAAAAGTCAAGAAAAGGTTTTCGCACAAAAAGAAATATTCATTGATGGTTTCCAGGGATGAAAGGGGAAGAGGGGATAAACCACTAACTAGAATATCAAAACCAAAACCAAGCCCACTGCTGTTGAGTCATATCCTACTCATGGCGACCCCTCCTTGGGTTTCCGAGGCAGTATCACTACGGAAGTAGATTGCCCAACCTTCCTTCCGAGGAGTGGCTGGTGGGTTTGAACCACCAGCCTTCTGGTTAGCAGTCAAGTGCCTTAGGCACTATGCTATCAGAGCTCCTAACTAGAGCATAGACACATATTAACTTGGATGAAGGGGAAGGCAATATACAATAAGAGAAAGGTCAGCACAAAATGATCAAGGAAAGGAAGATGCTGGCAGGAGTACAAGAGTTAAAGGCAACAGAGGTAAATACTAATTCATACACAATCCTGAAATAATAGTAATAACAATAGTCAATAATCTACAAGTGGACATATAGACATAAAGGCCAAATAAGTGTAGGAATAAGAATGGTACTATACCCACGAATATATATAGTTTGACAAAGGATATTTCTACATATTTATTTACATATGCTGCAAATACCATGAATATAGTAAAGCATACAGGGGGCAAAGTTATGAAAACTTCTTTGCCATAACCAAAATCCCTGAGGAAGTGAGTCACTGGGCCCACGGACTCAGAATAGTCTCAGGGGACATGAAGGTCAACTGGCACAACACAGTCCACAAAGACAATGTTCTACATCCTATTTTGGTGAGTAGCAACTGGTCTTGAAAGCTTAAGAGGAGCCATCTAAAGTAAAACTATTGGTTTCTCCCCATCCAGAGCAAAGGAGAGTGAAGAAAATCAAAGATATGTGAAAGCAGTTAGACCAAAGGCCTAAGGGCCCACATGAACCTTAGCTTCCACAACCCTGCGCCCAGAAGTACTAGGCAGATGGTGCCCAGCTTTTTCTACCGATTGCTCTGAAAGTGATCACATTAGATCCTGGACAAAGGCAAAGAAAAATGTGGAATGAAACTCAAAATCATTTTAAAAAAGACTAGGCTTACTGAATGGA
>NW_006921674.1:2932586-2951745 GCF_000298275.1 Orycteropus afer afer | reverse complement strand
GAAGTAGTCTTTTCTGTAAGGACTTGTTTTATAATACGGCGTTAGATGAAAATAGAATTTAGCTTATTATGTGGGTGCCTAAAATGCACTGTTTAGGCTAACTTCCTCTCCATGTTCTTCATGGACTCACTGCTACAAAAGTCCTTGGTACGGTGGGCTACAAGCAGCTCCTGCTGTAATCCCAGTTACCCACGAGGGCTGCCATTGGCGTGGGGTGACCCTCTAAAAGTCAAGACAGACTAATCTCATATTCACTCTTAGGTCACCTTAGAACCAAATGGCATTTTTAAAAGCAAAAAAATTATTCTGCCACTTGTGAGGGTGAGGAGTTGCTTTGGCAGGGGTAGGGTGTGGGGAGATAGTGATGCAGAGAAAAAATTAAAAAAAAAAAAAGATTTAACTAGACAGTATCCTCTTTGGGAAGGCTTTAATCCTATCTGACTTGAAAGTGAATTTGAGTTCTTCTTGGAGCCTGGTGAGCTCTTGACCTTTTCATGTAATTTACATAATTCAGAAAGAAGGGAAATCCCCAGTTGTCTAGAAAGATGTAGGCAAGTAAAACCTGACCTAACAGAAAAGCTAGGAGGTCTGGACCCGCCAGCAAGGAGTGAGTTGCAGCTCTTATTATTTCCTCAGGGGACACAAAGGGCAGCTCTGTGTTTTTTAAGGATAGAGACACTTGAAGAGATCCTAGAATTAAGCCCTAGGGAGCTGCCTCCTCAGAAGTTGGAAACTGAGCCTCCCTCTTTTTCACTGTGGCATGGCTGGCACTCCAGGAGCTGGCAGGAAAGAGGGAAAGTAGGCCTGCTTGAAAGAAAAGACAACATTTACCTCAAAATGTGTGTTCCCCAATTCCCCAGAACCTACCTAAGCAGCTGGCTCCACCACTCAAAACTCCACAACACAAAGGGGCTAGCTCCTCCTCAAGTCTTGAAGACCAGAATGAGACACTTTATATGATGCATAAAATTTAAATGTATACCACCTTCATTTTGAGGAAGCCAAAGGTAGGGGAAAGGAGAGGCAAAGGGAAGGAATTAATTAATAAGTACTGAGATGATATTATGCATCATGTATCGAGATGCTACCTATGCATAGCTTATTTAATCTTTGAATAGCTAGGTACTAGAATCCCCACTTCACAGATGAAGAAAATGAGACCTAGGGGAGTTGTGTAACAGGACTATGGATCACAGAGCCAATTAGTTTCAGATTTAGTATATAAATATAGGCTTCAAGACTTATGTTCCTCAGGCTGTGCTATGCTGCCTTGGATATACAATTTTAGAAATAAAAATTATAAATAATAAGGCTTCTAAATAATTCTTTAAAATGAGGTACCAGAACTCATCATAAAAAAATTGCAAAATGCCTCCTCCACTGTTCCTAGCATCCCTGTCCCATTAGCATTGAATGTGTTCCCACTGAAGCAATCAGCCAGAATGAGACTACTGATTCGATCAATGTCTTTTTGCCAAACCAGTTGTACCCTCAGAAAAAAAGCTCTGCTTGTAAGTAATTGGAACTGGATCATCTGGCATAAAAAGTAGAATATATTATCCTTCAAATAAACATGTAGGAGATTGTCAATAGTCCATGAAAATAGCCAAAGACCTTCCTTCTTCATGTAAAAATAGTCTTTTCAGCCATGCAAGGGAAAAAACTATTTGAGACAAATATACAGCTTTCAATGCTCTGTGCCATATGCTGAATTAATCTGACTCCAAGTCAAATTTGCAAAACTGCTATTCTCTTATACATGGTTCTTTTAAAACTCTTATCAAAATGTATGGTGTCATACTCCTAAATCAAATTAAATTAAACACATTAATGCATTGCAATATGCATATAAAATAAGGCAAGAACAAAAAGAAACACTAAGAAAGTTGAATGTTTCTTGCTGATCAGCATCTCTTAGGTAAAGATCTTAGCAAGAAGGGTCTGGGATTGAAAAAAACTATTAGTAACAATAGAACCAGGATGAATAAATTCCATCTATTAATTCTCAATAGGACACATTCTTAAGTTCTGCTCTCCAAATTGGAAGAAATTCCGAAATAGGAAAACCAGTTATGTAAGGAGGGAAGAAGGAGTAAGGTACTTTTGACACAGAGACATAATCAATCAATCACCATCACTGCCACCAAAGTCCCGTTCAATCAGAAAGACGGTCTTATTACATCATTTAAAGACGGTCTTATTACATCATTTAAAGACGGTCTTATTACATCATTTGTTCATGTATTTTTCATTCCTTGCCAACTATGTCTTTAAAGAGCAAATCATCATATTGGCTTGTATTATACTTGATGGGAATTAAAACCCCTCCAACTTTAAAGCGAACCCTTGTTGTTGTTATGTGCCGTCGAGTCGGACCTGACTCATAGCGACCCCTCCTTGGGTTTCCGAGGCAGGATCACTATGGAAGTAGATTGCCCCATCTTCCTTCTGAGCAGTGGCTGGTAGGTTTGAACCACCAGCCTACCATGTCAAATCTCCCAGTGCTACACTCTAGCCTTGACATGTTTCCTATTCATCCTGTTAGCTTCTGCCAATCATTCCAACAAGCAGCTAGCTCTCTTGCCCAGTCATTGCAGATCTAGAACTCAAATCCAAGTCTAATTTCCCCTGGCTTGTCACACTCCTTTCATATCTCTATTCAAGTAACAAATAAAAATAGTAATGCAACCACAATCAAGAGCACAGTACATTTATGTGTCTCCAAAAGTTCCCTTTGGATTTAAGTACAGATTTTCAAATAGCTAAAATATAGCTCACTCTTCTCAGCCTGGTCTACATAGATGAGACTATACCAAAAGTATATGTAACATTAAAATCTGTGTCTCCAAGAACATTCCTGGGTCCAAGTCTGATCCTACTAGAAGGCGGAAATGTTTATGTTGCTATGTTCTTCTTTTAACATCTAATTTGCCAGATTCTCTTTTATTTTTTAAAATTTAGCATATTTGTCCACTCCAATTGAACTCAAGTGAGATCTATGTACACACTTACCTTTGGAAAGGGTATCATGAGAGAAATTATGCCCCAGTCATTGGATGTTAAAAATACACACACACTGTAATAGCTCATGAGTATTTACTAAATACCAGACTCGACAGCACATAACACCACCACCACCAGATTCTGTATAGACAATATACTTGGTTCACCCTTGCCCTTAAAGTCTTTTTGGAAGAATCAGTGCTACACCCTTCAGATTCTCCTGTATAACTCTTTTTCTTGATCTTCCCTTTACTGAATTGTCTTCTACTCCCAACCACCCATCCCAATCAACCACCCTGTGGGTACACTTTACCACAGAGATCTTTTAGCTTCCTGTAGCTTGTGTCATCCATTCAACTACAATGATTAACTCACCAATATCAGTTATCACTAACATTATCCTCAATACACATTTGTATTGGCAGAGTTTTCAACCGCTAAATCTACCACCATTGAATCAATTCCAATTCATAACAACCCTTTAGGAGTGAGCAGAAATGCTCCCATAGAATCCCCAAGGCTATAAATCTTTACAGAAGTAAACCACCTCATCTTTCTATCTCTGGTGGTGCAGACAGTGGATTAGAACTTCCAACCTTTTGGTTAGCAGCCAAATGCTTTAACCACTATGCCACCACTCTTCCAATAGCTAAAGGAATCTTCTTTTAACATAATCAGACTCAGCCATCAAGGTCCAGCAGTTATCTCCCTCCTACACAGGGACTTACCTCACACAATCATTTTGTTGTTGTTATTATCCTATGTCTGTGCTTCTATGGAGTCTTGTATTTCTGTTGAATCATTTAAGACATCAAAATCACAATTATGTTCATGTCTATATCTCCACTACCTCATAGGCAGAGGAGAAAAGGTATCGAGTGGGAAACGAGGTTGAAAGTTCTTTTTTTTTTTTTTCCTTTGTTTCCCTACTGGTCCAGTGTTTTGACCTTATATAGTCTTGGATACTTCATTTGTAGAATGGAAATATGATGCCCACTATACAGGGACATTTTGAAGACAATATGGCAAGTACCTTGCATGTAGAAGGGACTCAAAAAGTGAAAGCTACAAGGAGTAGTAGTGCCTGTTTGCTCAGAATCCTTGAGGGGAGAGAGAACAACCCTCTGCCAGGACATTATTATAATGGTATTAATTACATCTGCAGGAACTCGATTAAGGGTGCAACACATTTCCATCAATGAAAAACTGAAATGCATTTATTTGCTTTTAATGCATCCTTTGGGGAGCTCCGGTGGCGTAGTGCCTAAGGCATCTGACTGCTAACCAGAAGGCTGGCGGTTCAAACCCACCAGCCACTCCTCGGGAGGAAGATGGGGCAATCTACCTCCACAGTGATACCACCTCAGAAACTCAAGGAGGGGTTGCTATGAGTCGGATGTGACTTGAGGACAGTGAGTATGTTTTATTTTTTAATGCATCCTTTCAGATGCAGGGAACCATTTTTAAGAGAACCATTAAAATCTTTTGACTTTTTTTTTTTTTTTTAACTACACCTCTCTGGATTCGTAAGAGAAACACATAAATAACACTTCTTTCAGACCACCATGTCTGCTTCAGTGGAATCCACTGCCATCTCTGTAGCTCTAGAAACTTGAGAAAGTGGCAGCTTCTCAAAAGGTATTGGCTTCATTACAAGATGCTGTTACTTAAGAAGTAAACAATGTTTTTTTATGCCAGAGTGCTAAAATTCAACATTCCTTTGAGTTCCCTTTAGGAGCTCTGGTGGTGTAGTGCCTAAGGCACTTGATTGCTAACCAGAAGGCTGGCGGTTCAAACCCACCAGCCACTCCTTGGAGGGAAGGTTGGGCAACCTACTTCCGTAGTGATAACGCCCCAGAAACCCAAGGAGGGTTCTTTGAGTCGGATTTGACTCCTCGGCAGTGAGTTTTTTTTTGTTTGAGTTCCCATTAATATTTTGGTTCTTTAGAATCCTGCAGTACTCTGTAGTAGATGTTAACTGATTACCTAAAACCTTAATAGGAAGTTGTCACTGAAAGGTTTAGGATACTCCTTTTTCTGACCAACTCTTTATTCTACCACATCTTACAATGGCAGGTAGGGAGCTTTTTCTATATTTATTTCTATGCTAAGAAAAATATATATATATATAGCTAGGGACATTCCAAACCAAACTCACTGCCATTGAGTTGATTCTGACTCATAGTGACGTCCCCCATTGGGCTTTCGAGGCGGCGGTAAATCTTTGTGCAAGTAGATTGCCCAGTCTTCCTTCTGCAGAGTAGCTGGTGGGTTGGAACTGCCAAACTTCTGGTTAGCAGTCAAATGCTTAGAAGTTTTAAACTATAAATGCTTTTGTTTCACCGGATTCAAAAATTCCTATCTTAAAGCACTTCATACTCTTTTAGTTTCTCTGAGGTATTACAGGTATACTTAGAAAACCTCAAAAACAAAAGGGCTGGTTTACTGAAGACAGGATGTGAGCAATCTTTTAGAGATTTTTAGATAAAAATCAGAAAACTCCTGATCACTCTTATAATGAGAGATATCTGTCCATAGCAGCATTAGAGAATTGGAAACCTCAGTAGACGTGCATTACAAAATGGCAGGCTACAGGTCACACGTGCTCCACAGGTACATTCTCAATGTGGTCCTTACAGGTTTTAAAGGACACATCATGTAAAAAATCTGGAAGTGTGTGTGGGCTTTTTTGTCCCCCTTGAAAAATTGGAATGTTTTGGAGCACTGGGCAATAATAATCAGCTACAGCTGAGCAGGAACTGCCCAGTTTATGGGTTTGAATGCCCCACACCAGACCTGCTCCACTCCTTTATCTTACCTGTCAGCCACTGCACACATTTGAAATGCAGACACAGGATTTTTTTTTTTTTTTAAAGTCTAAGATTCTGGATCAAAAATGGGGTTCCCCTTTCATTAGGTCCATGACCTTGGGCAAATTCTTTAACCTCTGAGTCTAGAGTCTCTCAGCTTAAAATTGAAGATAATTCCTTGACCTCACAATGTTACGGGGATTTTAAAAAGAAGTATACAAAATGTGCTTTGTAAACTGTAACGTAAAAGGCTTGTCGTCAATTCATTTGGCAACTCACTACCTTGTATAAATCCTGTCTGCCTAACTCAGTCATTATTTGGCTTCCTTGACCTTATATGATTATACTCTTTATGACATCATTTAAATGAAAAGAATTTGATACATCACCTTGCCTCCTTTGATAAGAGGTAGAAAAGATCAACAAATATCAGAAAACAAAATGAACTGTTGAACACCAGTGGATCTTTACTAGGTCATTTCTGAATATAATGAAGGTATGAAAATAGTACAAGTATAATTAATGGATCGCTGATCCCTGGAAGTGCTAAGATTTAAGTTTGCAAGAGGCCTCAAGGCAAAATGACAGCCCAGATGTTAGGGGCTCTTGGGAAAAAGAAGCACTGATCTCCTCCAGGGGCCTTCACTCAATGCTCCAATAAAGGATCCAGTTTATCAGGAAAAAACAAGGTCTGCTAAGCTTTCTGTGCCTCCTTCCTCAGTACACTTTAATATGAGCTCAAAAAATCTTAAAATGCAGATTAAGCCATGGCACCAATACCTATATCTATCTATCTATAGTACTTGCCTTATATCTAGATCTATATATCTTTTTTGGAGATTGATATCTAGTTATGGATATCTATCTCCAAAAACTGTAAGGGATTTGAAACAAAATCTTCTCAGAAAAGGCAGAGGTGCAGAAAAACGCACTGAAAGAATGATGCAGTAGATAGCAAAGATATGTATGTCAAGATGCTATTTTGTTACACTAAGAATTCACAAGTTCTGGTCAATTTACAACACAGATCATCCTTGGATGGGGAACCACGATTAAATCATCTTCAGCTTTTAACGTTAAAGTAATCACGCATGAGTGAACTGCAAAATATGTGGAAACAGGATGAAGATACTAAAATTGGAATCAGTTTTTTTTACAAGACCACCAAATTGGGGGTAATTTATGATTCACGACACAATCCGTTGAAAAATTCATTTGGCGAATTCTTTTTTAAGTATATCATATAGTACAATTATCTCTTTTCTTGAAGTTGAATGAAATCGTCGCCTGAATACTGATTAACGAATACCAAATTACCACAAGGTCCTCAGTGTGTATTTTATTTTAAAAATCAAAATCAATAACAACATCATTTTAGAAATCAGGTCTTTCAATAGATGTCCCAAGGCTGTTTAAGCAAGTCTCCTTGGCAACCAAGAAGCACAATACGTCTTGGGCTGGGGGGGAAGGGGAGAAGAGGGGGAGCCACTACAGGTTTGGTAGAATAAGTAACCAGAGTAGTAATTGCTCCCGCTAGCAGACGCTGGTAGAGGCTGCTTGGGCTGCATGCCCCTGAAATTTCAACTCCGGATCTCTCCCCGACTGGCGCACCAGCAGCCTCCCACCCTCGCCCTTCGTCTGCAGGCACCAACCCCGAACAGGTTACAAGGAGAGAGACTGGCTTACCCGATGGGGTGAGCGGTCTGCTGGGTTAGGTACCCGAGGCGGCAGCGCAGGCACCGGGCTCTCCCTGATGCACAATGGCTCTGCTTCGCCCCACGATGAGGTTAAAAGAAACTGCAGTACCTTCGCTCTACCGGTTTGGGGATGCAGTTGTGAAGAACGAGAGCGCTAGCGCGCGCGCGCGCGCGCGCGTGTGTGTGTGTGTGTGTGTGTGCCTGCGCGTTGCCGGACTTTCCCGCGGGGAAACAGTGTTTCCTAGTAAATAAAGAGCCCAAGTCAGCAATGCAAGCGGAGCGTCCGGCTCGCTATGCCCCAGGCGACCGCGTCAGCCTGGAGACGCACCTTGGCAGCTACAAGGGCGGGCTCAGTCGGCGACACGGCTCCGCCCCCTCACGCCTCCAGCAAGCCAGTGCGCACGCCTGCCTACACCCCCGCCGGCGAGCCAGCGCGCACGCTCCCCCAGACCCGCTGGCGTGCTAGCGCGCACGCCCCTTCTAACCTCACCGCTGACTATGTAGCCCTCACGCCCGCGTACTCCCGCCCGCAAGCCAGCACGCACGTTCTAGCGCTCCGACCCAACCGGCGAGTCAGCACGCCACCCGCCGATCCCAACTCTCACCCACGCCCTCTCCCCCCCGGAAGTTCTAGTCTCACGCAGCGCCCCTCTTCTCACCCTCCAGAGTTTGCGCTCTGGAGCCGCTGGTTTACGTGCAAAGCCCGCAGCTGTATCTAACGTTCCGCTGCGACGATTGATACACTTGAACCCAACGTGCTCGCCCCTAGTCTCCTTTCCCAGCGCTGGTGAGCACCCTACAGAATTCTCGTCGAGAGTCCTAATCACAGAGAACACTAGCCCTTTGCTTCCCTGCACAGACTTGGAAAGTTGAAGCCGTCCCTCATTCCTGGTAGTCCCTTTACAAGGGCCTTCCAAAGGTCAGTACGCTTTATGATACTGTAGAGAACAGTTTCCCAGGACCAGCCTCCAGCGATGACTGAAGCCCCAGCCTGAGGAAGTGAAGAAGAGTTTTTGGTTACAACCAATTCACTATTAAAACCACAAACAGACAACGACCCCAAAACACCACTATATTAAATTCGAAGGCTTGTCGCATTCTTGTCCATTTTGTGGATCTAAGCATTCAGATAATTTCTGTGTACAATATGCTTCACACACATGAGCGAAGTGGGTAATTTTAATAGGTAAACCTTGGTCAAACGTAGAGTTAAGCCCCCAGGTAACGTTAAGATGTAAACTCTAAATTGGAGTAAACTATGTTTTGTAGTAGCTCAGGATTTAACTACTGCAAAGATGGAATGTCACAGAAGGTTGTTGTTGGGTGCTATCGAATGGGTTCCTACTCATAGCAACTCTATGTACAACAAGGAAACACTGCCTGGTCCTGTTCATTCTCACAGTCGTTGCTGTGTTTGAGCCCATTATGGCAACTATGGTATCAATCCATCTTCTTGAGGGTCCTCCCCTTTTTCCACCACTCTCTACCAAAGATTGGTCCCTCCTGATAGCATGACTAGGAGCTCTGGTGGCGTAGTGCCTAAGGCACTTGACTGCTAACCAGAAGGCTGGCAGTTCAAACCCACCAGCCACCTCCAAAGGAAGGTTGGACAATCTACTTGTGTAGTGATACCTCCTCAGAAACCCAAGGAGGGGTCACTATCCAACTCCATGGTAGTGTGTTGCTAGCATGACTAAAGTACCAGAGTCAAAGTCTCACCATCCTCCTTTCAAAGCAGCATTCTGGCTTCACTTCTTCCAAGACAGATTTGTTGGTTCGTCTGGCAGTCCATGTTATATTCAATATTCTTCACCAACATCGTCATTCAAATGCATCAATTTGTCAGTCTTCCTTATTCGTTACCTAGCTTTCACATGCATATGTTGTTGTTATGTGCCATCGAGTCAGACTCGACTCATAGCGACCCCTCCTTGGGTTTCCTAGGCAGTATCACTACCTAAGTAGATTGCTCCATCTTCCTTCTGAGAACTGGCTGGTGGGTTTGAACTGCCAGCAACTGGTTAGCAGTCAAGTGCCTTAGGCACTATGCTACCAGGGTTCCCACATGCATATGAGGCAATTGAAAATACCATGGCTTGAGTCATGTGCCCCTTAGACTTCAAAGTGGCACCTTTGCTCTTTAAAACTTTAAAGAGGTTTTTTTGCAGCAGATTTGCCCAATGCAAGACTTCATTTGATTTCTTTCCTGCTGCTTCCATGGGCATTGATTCCGGATACAGGTAAAATTAAATCCTTGACAACGTTGATCTTTTCTCCATTTATCATGATACTGCTTATTGGTTAAGTCTCATCTTTTGCAGATGTGTGTTATTCCACATGGTGGCTATTTTGATCTCTTTTGAGGGTCCTTCAGATTCTTGTGAGTCTTAGGTTCTCCTAAGAAGAAGAACCAATAAGATCTATCTAGAGAAGGAGAGACATGCTTATTTTTAAGGAATTAGCTTACACTGTTATGCTACTAAGGAGCTCTGGTAGCACAGTGCCTAAGGTATCTGACTGCTAACCAGAATGTTGGTAGTTCAAAGCTACCAGCCACTCCATGGAAGCAAGACAGGGCTATCTATTTCCATAAAGATTTACTGCCTCGGAAACCCAATGGGGGTTGGTATGAGTCGGAATCAACTCGACAGCAGTGGTTTTTTTTGTTTGTTTTATTATGCTATCATGTTGGCAAATCCACAAAATCCATAGATCAGGCGACAGTCTAGAACTTTTGTCAGTCTTGTTTCTGAAACTAGTAGGCCAAGCATTGGGCTGGAAATTCCAGCAGGGTGTATTACAGTCTTAAGGCAGAATCCTTCTGAGGCTTTTGAGGGAAAATCTGTTTTTAGCTCTTCCTGGAGCCTTTGTGGCTTTTAGTACTTCATTTCTGTGGTCTTGATATTTAGCCTTTAGGATGATGAGGTCCTACCTCTAGCAGTCCTGGACACCAAGGTAGGTGCAGGGGAAGAATGATAAATAACTGACTATAAACATTAGATACAGTGTCATTCTCTAAAATTTTCCATAAGCTACTTGATACTTTTCTTTAGGTGTTTTATACCAGATCAAATGCCCAAGCATGTTTGAGCTCAAAATATTGACAATCAATGTTGTTGTTGTTAGGTGCCATCGAGTCATCTTCGACTCATAGTGACCGTATGCACAACAGAATGAAACACCGGCAGGTCCCACGCCAGCTCCATGATATCTGCTATACTTGAGCCCATCGCCACAGCCACTGTGTCAATCCATCTCATTGAGAGCCTTCCTCTGTTTTGTCGACCCTCCACCTTACCAAGCATGACATCCTTCTTCAGGGAATGGCCCCTTCTGATAATGTGACCAAAGTAGGTGAGACGAAGTCTGACCATTCTGCTTCCAAGGAGCATTCTGGCTACACTTCCTCCAGGACAAATCTGTTAGTTATTTTAGCAGTCCATGGTACTTTCAGCATTCTTCAGCAGCACCACAACTCAAAAGCAAATCAGTTCTTCTTGGTCTTCCTTATTCATTGTCCAGCTTTCACATGCATATGAGACAATTGAAAATATCATGGCTGTGTCAGGCGCACCCTCCTAGTTCAAGGAGACATCTTTGCTCCTCAGCACTTGAAAGAGATCTTTTGCAGCTGACTTGCTCAGTGCTATACATTGTCTGGGGAGCTCTGGTAGCATAGCGCCTAAGGCACTTGACTGCTAACCAGAAGGCTGGTGGTTCAAACCCACCAGCCACTCCTCGGAAGGAAGGTTGGGCAATCCTACTTCCGTAGAGATACTGCCTCGGAAACCCAAGGAGGGGTCACTATGAGTCGGGTCTGACTCAACGGCACATAACAACAACAACATACATTATCTGATGTCCTGACTCCTGCCTCCATTGGTGTCAATTGCAGAACCAAGCAATGTGAAGTCTTTGACAACTTCAATATTTTCTCCATTTATCGTGATGCTGCTTATAACCCTTGTTCCACGTCCTCTTCTGAATCTGGCTTGCACCTCTGGAAGTTCTCTGTCAATATACCGCTGCAACTGCTTTGAATTGTGAGCAATTCTGTTTTCTTTATATTGAGATGTAATCCATACTGCAGATTGTACTCTTCAGTCTTCATCAGTATGCTTCAAGTCATCCTAACTTTCAGCAAACAAAGTTGTGCCATCAGCATATTGCAGGTTGTTAATGATTCTTCCTCCAATCTTGATGCCACATTCTTCTTCATATAGTCCAGCTTATTGGACTATTTGCTCAGCATATAGATTGAATAAGTATGGTGAAAGGACACAATCCTGACACATTCCCTTCTTGACTCTAAACCATGCAGTGTCCCCTTGTTCCTTTCAAATGACAGCCAACTGGTCTATGTACAGGTTCTTCATGAGTATAATTAAGTGTTCTGGAATTCCCTTTCTTCTCAATGTTATCCACAATTTGTCAAATGCTTTTGCACAGTCAATAAAACACAAGTAAACATCTTTCTGGTATTCTTTGCTTTGAGCCACGATCCATCTGACATCCACAATGATAACCCTTGTTCCACGTCCTCTTCTGAATCTGGCTTGCACCTCTGGAAGTTCTCTGTCAATAAACCGCTGCAACCGCTTTGAATTATCTTCAGTAAGATTTTATTTGGATGTGATATTAATGATATTGTTCGATAATTTCTACATTCTGTGGGATCACCTTTCTTTGAAATGGGTACAAATATGTATCTCTTCCAGTCAGTTGGCCAAGTAGTTGTCTTCCAAATCTCTTGGCATACCCAAGTGAGTACCTCCAGTGGGGCCTCTGTTTGTTGAAACATCTCAGTGGGTATTCCATCAATTCCTGGAGCCTTGTTCTTTGGCAGTTGCTTCAGTGAAGCTTTGACTTCTTTCTTCAATATCATTGGTTCTTGATCATATGCCACCTCCTGAAATGGATGAAGATCTACCAGTTCTTTTTGGTACAGTGACTCTGTATATTCCTTCCATCTTATTTTGATGCTTCCTGCATCATTCAATAGTTTGCCCATAGAATCTTTCAATATTGCAACTCAAGGCTTAGTTTTGTTCCTCAGTTCTTTCAGCTTGAGAAAATGCTGAGCATGTTCTTCTCTTTTGGTTTTCTAACTCCAAGTCTTTGTACATTTCATTATGGTAATTGGCTTTGACAGTCACTGGATGGTGTTAATCTATAAAACACTGCTTTAAGATTTGTAAGGTATATGGTACTGAAGTCATTGTACTTAAAATCTTAAATCCATCTATATTCATTGGATTAGACCTTTTATTAATTCTAAGCAATTCAATAAATAAAGGTCAGTGGTTCAAACCCACCAGCTGCTCTGCATGAGAAAGATGATGCAGTCTGCTTTCATAAAGCAGTTGTGCTCTGTCCTATAGAGTTGCTGTAGGTCACAGTTGGCTTGATGGCAACGGGTTTGGTTTTTTTGGTTTATTAAGTAAGGAACTCTGGTAGCCCAACGGTTAAGCACTCAGTTGCTAACTGAAATGTCAGAAGTTCAAACCCACCCAGCAACTGATGATATGCTCCCACGCAGATGACAACCTAGAAATCATATGGGCAGCTCTGTTCTCTCATAGGGTCACTATGAGTCAGAATCCACTCAGTGGCACACAACAACAACATTTATTCAATATGATTAAATAGAAATAGCAAAGGATATCACAGTGAAAAAAATGTTTTTTTATATTTAAAAGTATATATTTTTTTACACCACCAACCCACTGGTTTTATGACTATGGAAGGACCTGATACTGCACTATCTGGGTTTCTCTTGTTCATCATTGTATCCCTAGGCCCTAGCATAATGTCTGTAACATAGCAGAGACTCAGTTAATATTTGTGACTTACACATAGATATTGAGAATTAAATGAGAAAGCATATGTTAAATGCCTAGTAAAATGCCTATTCATAGAGAGGAAATCCTAAATCACTCCTTGAGTGTTGATTTTAAGTGTAGGTATTTTCAAAAGTCTTATTTCTCCAAAAATAGAGACTGAATAGTTTGTTAGATAGACATCAAAACTCAACACAAAGATGTTTTCCAGTTCCAATGTACTGTATCACTAGAGGAGTCCAGGAGTGGGACAAACAGCTCACTCAGCTGCTAACCAAAAGGTTGGAAGTTCTAGTCCATCCAGAGACTCCTCAGAGGAAAACATGGAGGTGATCTACTTCCAGAAAATCAGCCATTGAAAACCCTATGGAGCATGGTTCTGCTCTGATAAACAAGGGGTGTCCACGTTTCAGAATCAACTTCACAGCCACTGGTACTGGTATCTTACTAGAGGAGCACATACATTTTAAGTACTATTGATCTCTTGGGTACCATTATATATGATCTTTTCCTTATTAAAAAAATAGCTTAAAACAGTGCTTCTCAAAAGCTGTTCTTTGGAATACTATTTATTGTTCAGCAAATATTATTTTGAGCCCTGTTATGGATTGAATTGTGTCCACAAAAAGATTTGTTGAAGTCTTGACCCCTAATACCTGTGAACAGGACCTTGTAAGTTCTTTGAAGATGTTATCAGTTAACTTGAAGTCATAGTGGAATACCAAAAAAAAAAAAAAAAAAAAAAAAAACCTCACTGCCATTGAGTCTGTTCTGACTCAGCAATCCCCACTGTGTTTCCAAGGCTCTAAATCTTTGGAAACAGACTACCTCTTCTTTCTTCTGAGGAGCAGCTGGTGGATTCGAACCCCAACCTTTTGGGTTGCAGCCAAAGGCCTTAACCACTATACCACCAGTACTCCGTATGCTGGAATAGGGTGGGTCCTAATCCAATCTAATAGGTGTCCTTATAAAACAGTAGAAGAGACACAGAGAGACACAAGAGTAAAATGGCTATGTAAAGATTCATCTACAAGCCAGTGCCTGGGGCTACCAGAATCTGGGAGACAAGAAAGGATCTTCCCCTTGATCATGGTCAGGTCTGGTGCAGACAGGTAAGTGCTGGACTACTAGCCAAAATGTTGACCATTTGAACTCACCCAGAGGTGCTTCAGAAGACAAGCCTGGCAATCTTTCAAAAGCCTTGAAAACCCTGTGGAGCAGCTGTGCTCTGTATGGGTGTCATCATGAGCCAGAATTGACTTGACAGCAGCTAACAACAGTATGGTCCAGTCTACACATTGATAAAGACTTCTAGCCTCCAGAATGCTGAGCCAATAAATTTCTGTTCTTATAAGCTACTCAGTTTGTGGTATTTTATTAAAACAACCCTAGGAAACTAATACAAACTCTTGGAACATGGCAGACAGTGTGGTAGGTATAGGGCTTTTAGTCATCAATAAATAGGCATTATTCCTGTTTTAACTAAATGATGCTATAAGAAACTGGGGGAGAAAAATATGTATAGATCTTTGTAAGCAACATAAAGGTACTCTGTTCAACTCAAGCACATCACCATTTAACCCTTTCAAGACCAAATTATTGTCTGCCCTGAATTTTTTGTTGAAATCAAGTGTTTTCAGTAATGGAAGGCATTTGTAATAAATGGAAAAAAATTTTGCGGTAATAAAAATTTTGATATAATTAGTGGGATATATATGTCCCAAGGGGTCTATGGTGCTGGGGTTAATAGGATGAGGTTCATTTCTTCAGATTCACGCAGTTATTCTGGCCCCCACCAAATGGCAGCACACACTAAAAGTGGGACAGAATCTTCCCACTGAACCCCTGAGGAGGCATTATATGTCCCACGGGTCATGAAAGGGATAATAGAAGGATATCAGGAATTCCAAAAAGTAATGGGAAGTCAGTCAAGGAAGCTGGCAGGAGATAAAAGAAGGTACAGAAACAGGGACAACAGGATAGTGTTCAGTAGGAATATTATGATCATGTGGCTTTCCCACTGCAGGAATTGCTGGACCCCAATCTGTTGTTCTTTGATGCTCTCAGCTCAGATTCTAGCAAGAGCGCTTACAATTGTCCAAATTTGGAACATTTGCCTCTTTGTTAGCTGGAGGATGATGGGACCACTGATTACAGGTGCATCAGATTTAGGAAAGAAAGTTGGATGCTTGGCCACTGGAAAACAACATGCTTTAACAAGAAATAGGGTGCCAGGGTCTAATGTGTTGGGAAGACACTGAAAACTGAATTCCCTGTCACATTAGTATATTACAAATTCTGAGACCTTGCAGTAAAGAAACTGCTTTCACTTTCTTAACCAAGTACCCTAAAGTTTAGGTGAATATGGACCATTCTCCACCCCAACCCCAACCCCCAACCCCAGTCCCCTCCCACACACACACATACGCCCCCACTTACCTCTTAACACACTTTGGGAAAGTCTTGGAACACAGTAAGATTTGCAGCATTTTTTTCCATCTATCATAAGCTTGTCTATGGATTGTGTATGAGCAGAGCATAGTCTCATGTTAGAAGGCTTTTATAAAATTTCTGTTTCAACAGCTCTGTGAAAATTAGAGAGATTTGGAATTTTCTCTAGAAATACCAGATTTTAATCTAAAACTACATCTTAAAAGAGAGCTATATCATGGCTCCTTATTCAACTCTAGAAAACCTGTCATAGCTGCCTTCCCCCATAGCAGATGAGGAGGTTAAGTGTCATTCTTAATGCTTGAATATTTTAATTGCACCACCGAGTAGGTACAAACAAAGTATGTAGGAGGTTCTCAGTCATCATTAAGATAACGAAAATTTAAAACTAAATTATATTTTTTTCATGTATCAGATTTCACGTACTGCCATTGAGTCAATTCCATCTCAGAGTGACCCTATAGGACAGAATAGAACTGCCCTATAGAGTTTCCAAGGCTATAAATCTTTGCAGAAGCATTCTGCCTCCTCTTTTTCCTGTGGATCAGCTGGTGGATTTGAACTGTGAACCCTCTGGTTAACAGTTAAATGTCTTCACCACTGTGCCATCAGAGCTCTTTATGTATAGGATTGGCAGTTATAAAAAGATAATAATACAAAGTATTTACCCAAGTATTGGGTAAATAGGAACTTAGGAGAACGTAAGTGGATGCAAACATTTGGAGGGTAATTTGTCAATATTTACCTTTTTTTTTTTTTTCCTTCAGGGTACGTGCCTTTTGATCCAGCAATTCTATTTCCAGGAATTTATCATAGAGTTACCTCAAACAGAAGTGCAGAGATTTATGTGAAAGGATACTCAAAGAGAGCTTAGCAATGTCCTTATTCTAGAAAAAGAAAGAAATCAAGTCCATCATTTGGAGACTAAATTATTAGACTACTAGCCAAATCTAGCATAAAGAAAACAAAAATCCTCACAACTGGACCAATAAGCAGCATCATGATAAACGGAGAAAAGTTTGAAGTTGTTAGGGATTTCATTTTACTTGGCTCCACAATCAATGCCCATGGAGGCAGCAGTCAGGAAATCAGACGTATTGCACTGGGAAGCTCTGCTGCACAAGATGTCTTTAAAATGTGGAAGAGGAAAGATGTCACTTTGAAGACTAAGGTGTGCCTTACCCAAGCCATGTATTTTCAATAGCCTCATATGCATGTGAAAGCTGGACAGTGAATAAAGAAGACAGAAGAAGAGTTAATACCTTTGAATTGTGGTGTTTGTGAAGAATACTGAAAATGCCATGCTCTGCCCGATGAACAAAGTGGAAGAAGTGCAGCCGAAATGCTCCTGGGAAGCGAGAATGGCCAGACTTCTCTCACCTACTTTGGTCATGTTGTAAGAAGGGACCATTTCCTGGAGAAGGATATCATACTTGTTAAAGTGGAGGGTCAGCAAAGAAGAGGA
Source organism: Orycteropus afer afer (assembly GCF_000298275.1). Taxonomy (NCBI): domain Eukaryota; kingdom Metazoa; phylum Chordata; class Mammalia; order Tubulidentata; family Orycteropodidae; genus Orycteropus; species Orycteropus afer. The sequence continues at coordinate 2,934,479 of NW_006921674.1, read as the reverse complement.
AGACCCTCAATGAGATGGATTGACACAGTGGCTGCAGTGATGGGCTCAGGTATAGCAAGGATGGTGAGGCTGGCACAGGACCTGGCAGTGTTTCGTTCCAATGTACATAGGGTCGCTATGAGTCAGAGTCGATTTGATGGCATGTAATGACAGCAGTCCAAACCCAAACCCACTGCTATCGAGTCAATTCTGATTCATAGTGACCCTATAGGACAGGGTACAACTGTCCCATAGGATTTCCAAGGCTGTAGATTTTTATGGAAGCAGACTGCTTTGTCTTTCACCCATGGAGTGCCTTGTGGGTTTGGACCGCATACCTTTTGATTAGCAGCTGAATGCTTTAACCACAGCACCACCAAACCTCCTATTAGAATACTGTTGTTGTTGTTGTTATGTGCCGTCGAGTCAGTCCCGACTCATAGCGACCCCTCCTTGGGTTTCCGAGGCAGTATCACTACGGAAGTAGGATTGCCCAACCTTCCTTCCGAGGAGTGGCTGGTGGGTTTGAACCGCCAGCCGTCTGGTTAGCAGGCAAGTGTCTTAGCCACTATGCTACCAGAACTCCCATTAGAATACTAAGTAGGCATTTAAAAAATTAAAATAGATCTTAATACAGATGTCGAGATCTATCATTGAGTGAAAAACAAAGCAAGTGGAAGATCAATAAGTAAAATCTGATCTAGTTTGTGTAAAAGTAGAGGAAGGGAGGAAAAAGTGAGTTGTGTATAATATGTGTGTGTGTTTTCATTGATCTGGCTCAGGAGGAAAGGTGTGAATTTCAGCCCCTGCCCTCCCCCACACACACACACACACACGCATAGAGGCTGGGACCTTCCCTGTCACACACTGCCACTAGCCCTCTGGACCCACTCTAATCCAGCGGCTCATTGGCATCCTAGGCCAACTAAAGAGTCAGTATGGGCTGCTGTCAGGGCACAGATGGGATCCTCCTGCTTAATGTTGGAAGGCAGTGTGACACCAATGGAAAGGACAACTAAAAAGATATTCTTACACGGAGATGTTTTGGGCTTAGCTGAATGAAGGCTTGGTGTCAACTGATGCTGTAGGTGACACAGTACTCATAGTGGTGGAGGAGAATGTCTCTAGATGCTGAGTCTGCTCTTGTCCAAAGATTCTTCTTGCCTAGGCCCTTTGTATAGACCCTGGAGACCACACCCTCTGGTCAAGTTAGTCCTCGCTGTCTTTCTGCCATCACAGCCCAGGGAAGCCTACCCATTCTCTCTAGTTGGAAGCTTTTCTCTTCCTTATCATGTTCTTTCCTAAAAATGTGTCTGAACTCATGAGGGCCTGTCTTTACTCTGAGGCCTAAACCTTTTGAAACTTGAAAGTAAGGAGCAGATTTGCTTGGTTTGTTATTTGGTTGCTTGGTTGGTCTTCCTAACATGTCGTCTCTGTTGTCATCCTTCTGCTGAAGTGAGTTTTAATGCCTACGTGGCTGAAGGGGGAACAGGCTCTAGTACTGGGACACTCAGAAAACTACAAACACATCAGTTATATTTAGAAATATCCTAGAAAATAGATTGTTAATTTTTTCTGGGAAGGGGATGCGTGCATGTTTATATTTTTCATTTTGTATCTTTCTGTACTGTTTATGATCTGTATGATGAGCATGAATAACATGTTTTTCCATACATAAACCTTTACTTGACTTTGACAATAACAGACTAATAGAATACTTATCCTTCTGTGATTGACTTATTTCACTCAGCATAATGTCCTCCAAGTTCTTCCACGTTAGGCGGTGCTTTGCAGATTCTGTGTTACTCTTTAGGGTTGAATAGTATTCCATTGTGTGTATGTACCATAGTTTGGTTATCCATTCCTCAGCTGATGGACACCTAGGTTGTTTCCATGTTTTGGCTATTGTAAATA
>NW_006921674.1:2915346-2931466 GCF_000298275.1 Orycteropus afer afer | reverse complement strand
CCCAACCTTCCTTCCGAGGAGTGGCTGGTGGGTTTGAACCGCCAGCCTTCTGGTTAGCAGTCAAGTGCCTTAGCCACTATGCTACCAGAGCTCCGGCTTTGCTTATCCCAGGTCTCTTTCCTTTCCATATAAAGTTAATGATTGTTTTTCCCACATCCTTAAAAAATGTTGCTGGGATCTGGATTGGGATTGCATTGAATGTATAGATTGCTTTGGGTATAATTGACATTTTCACAATGTTCAATCTTCCTATCTATGAGCATGGTATGTTCTTCCATTTATGTAGATCTCTTATGGTTTCTTGAATGAATAACATTTTTAATGTTAAAGTGTATTAATAAAAATTACCACTTTTTAAAGTCAATCTGTAGAGTTGAGTATTATAATATTTTGAATTTGAGTTGCTGGAAAACAGTAAGCATCATAGGCCAAAAATTCCTTTAACATTTTGAGAGTCCTGAAATTTATCAGGCCACAGTGACAACCACATAACTATACCTGTGTGTAAGCCTGTTACAGATGGGAAATACAACAAACAAAAATACATGCAGCAGATAGAGCCCACTCAGCGTAGATCCCAGATTTCTACCTTTCAGCTCTGATTTCATATTCATTTTTGACCCCCATCCCTTTCTCTTTAGTTATTGTGACAAGCTATTCACAGTATTTTGGTCCAAGTGTCTTGTATCCATTACAGTTCTTTGAGTTCTGTTTTAAGCAACAGAAACTGATTCAGGATAACTTAAGCAGGATATTGATGGCTCAGAGAATTGAAGGACTACAAGAGAAAACCTGAATAGCCAAGCTTTGAGAAGGACCAGGAATCTGACTAATACTATTCTATCCAAGATTAAAATTCCCATGAGAATCTAACTGGCCCAGTGTAGGTCATGAACCCATCATTATGCTGACATGTGGGTGTGCTGGTGGGATAGGACCATGTGGAAAAGGGAAGGAGTAGTTCCCAAAAGGGATAATGAGGTTCTCTTACCTTAAGAAATGAAAAAGGGTGCTGGATAGGCAAAAACAATAGTTGTGCATTACCTCTATCTTTTAAAGGGAGACTTAATTGAGGAACTTCACTATTTTCTTTAAGAAGCCTTGGTGGTACTACAGTTAAGTGCTTGGCTGCTAACTAAAAGATTGGAAGTTCAAACCCGCCCAGGTTCTCCACAGGGAAAAGGCCTGGTGATCTGCTTCCCTAAAGATTACAGCCTAGAAAACCCTATGGCATAGTTCTACTCTGTCACATGGGGTCACTATTAGTCAAAACTTGACTTGGACAGCACCTGACAGTAACAGCAACATTGTTGTTGTTGTTGTTATGTGCCATCGAGTCGGCCCCGACTCATAGCGACCCCTCCTTGGGTTTCCGAGGCAGTATCACTATGGAAGTAGGATTGCCCAACCTTCATTATTTCCTCTAATAATCTCCTCTCCTGCCTCATTGCTGCTTTAACACACATTTCAGGTGGAATAGGAATTGTTATTTCAAAACAAATGAATGAAAGTTCTTTTCAGTGATGTGATAAATTCTTTTAAAAAGAGACGAATAAGCCACTGCATGTAAAGATGCCATGAAAGGGACACCGTTTAGAAAATTCCCTCTTATGCTTAGGCCACCAGTCATAGAATTTAAATCGAACACTTGGTGATACATCAGAATTTTAGTTTCTAAACTTAGAACTATCTGTGTGGGATCAATTTTCACAGAAAGTTAATCACTGTTTTACAGTAGTGTAATGTAGATTAATATACCTGACACTTCTAAAATTCTACTTCTACACCAGTAATGTATGAATTTAGACATGCCATTAAGAACAAAATGTTAACTTCATTCATTAAATTCATCCATTCATTCAAATTTAACTAATGTTTCCAAGGCACATCAGCCTGAAGGCAAAAATAACACCACCCCCCAAAAAAACCCACTGCCATCAAGTGGATTTCAATTCACAGTGACCCTCTACACAGAGTAGCACTGTGCCATAGGGTTTCCAAGGCTGTGAATCTTTACAGAAGCCTACTGCTTCATCTCCCCTGTGGAGCAGCTGGTGAGTTTGAACCACCAACCTTTTGGTTAGCAGCCCAGTGCTTAACCACTGCATCACTAGGTCTCCTGAAGGTAAAAATAGGTCATTATAGTGGTCAAAAATAATACAATATTTTTCCAGCTTCAATCTGATCCACTTAAAGAAACCAGCTATCACCAGCTTCCCAAAAATTTTACTTCAAGTTGTATCTCAAAGATATTTTTCCGGTTAGCTCTCTCGACTCACCCAACGCATTCTTGGTAGCACAAGAAGTGGCCCTTTTGCTGCAGACACTGTAAGTGCTTCATCTACTGGTGTCTTGGATTCCAGCAATTTTCCTTTTCAATATTTTTTTTTAAGTATATTTCCTTTCTTCTAGACCAAAGAAATCAAGACCCAGGGTGGTGCAAACAGTTAAGCCCTTAACAACTCATTGAAAGGTTGGTGGCTTGAATGGATCCAGAAGCACCTTGGAAGAGAAGTCTGAAGATTAACTTCCAAAAGATCAAAGCCACTGAAAATCAAATGAAGTACAGTTCTACTCTTAAATACATAGAGTTGCATTTTTTTATTTTGTTGTTGTTCTTCTAGACCAGTGGTTCTCAACCTAGGGCAGTCTCGCCCCCAGGGGACATTGTGTCTGAAGACATTATTGTTTTTCATGACTGGGGAGAGAGGGTGCCTCCAGGGATGCTGATAAACATCCTGCAGTGCATGGCACAGCGACCTCCACCCCTCCCATACACACACAGACATAGACACACAACAATGGATTATCTTGCTCCAAATGTCCATAGTGCTGAGGCTGAGAAGTCCTGCTCTAGGCTCAAATCTGACAGAGCTAGCCCAGGGAACAGTCTGAGAAACAAGCTGTTCTGTTCTCAAAATCACTAGTTCCCTGGTGTTTCAAAACTAATAAGCTCCTCATCTATGCCTTCCCTTGTGACAGATGTTTTCCTCCCTGAAGTCTCTGAAGCACTTCCTGGGCATTGATACCTGGCACTCAGAGGACCCACTCAGCAATGTTCCTGATATGCCTTGACATGTCTGGATACTAAAGCAGACCCAGCTGAGGTCCCAGCTGGGACTCCTGCAACATTAAAGATAGGATTGCCTGCTCTGTAATGATCATCTGGGAAATTGAACAAGAAGTCCTTCTGTCATGACTATTGTTTCCTGTTTCCAGTACATCTCCCTGTCCTCATCCCTCTGATAACAGACCCCACTACCCTGACCCCCTGAATGGGCATCTAACTCATGTCAACCAGACAATAGGTCTTCCCAAGATGTTTTTCTTTTAAACTCAAGGGCAGAGGAGCTGTTTTCCGGTTTGAGGATAGTGAGAATGTAGGAGTAGAAGGTTCCAGGGAGGAACCATCTTTTTTTTTTTTTTTAAATTGTGCTTTGGATGAAAATTTACAGAGCAAATTCATTTTCCATGCAGCAGTTCACATACACTTTGTCTCATGACATTGACCACAATTTAACACAATGCAACAGCTCCCCTCCCATTTCCTCCTGATAGTTCCTCCCTGTGTCCATCACCCCACGCACCCCTACCCCCGAGCTATCTCCCTGTGCATAAACAGCCCTTCTTTCTCGCATGATTGTTCTCTCCAAGGAGTGTATTTACCTCAGGTAAATGTTCAACTCCTATGCCTATCTTTTGCTTGGCTGGAAGCCACAGGTGTGGGTTCAATTCTAGACCTGCAGGGCAGCTAGGGTCCATAATCTCAGTGGTTCCACCAGGGTCTATCAGACCAGCAAATCTTGTCCCCTCCTTTTTTTTTTCCAAATGCTTTTGAGTTTTGTACCACATTGTTCTCAGGGAGGAACCATCTTGAAAGAAGTTATTATGAGGAGAAGTTGAGAGAAAGGAAAGCAAAGACAATAGAGGTAGGGAAAGAGGTGATAGTTTGAGTAGTATAAGCCCAGCTCCATTTACATATTTCCCACCATTTGATTTTGTGTGCAATAAATTCTTCATTTTATATATAAGGTTATTTTGGGTTTTATCATTTCCAATGTAGAATCCTGGCTAATGCAGCAGTCTTCAAATCCTTACACTTTAATAAAGCTGCACATGAAAATTACTAATACTAGGAAGCTCTGGTGGCATAGTGCCTAAGGCATTTGACTGCTAACCAGAAGGCTGGCTGTTCAAACCCACCAGCCCTCCTCTGAAGGAAGATTGAGCAATCTACTTCCATAGTGATACCTCCTTGGAAACCCAAGGATGGGTTGCGATGACATCAAGTTGATTCTGAGTCATAGCGACCTTATAGAACAGAGTAGAACTGGTTCCGTAGGGTTTCCAAGGCTGTAATTTTTACAGAAGCAGACTGACACATCTCTCTCCCATGGAGATCGGCTGGTGGGTTTGAACTGCCTACTTTTTAGTTAACAACCAAATGCTTAACCTCTGTGCCACCAGGGCTCCTAAGAAACAGTAGCCACTCAGTAAATACTCATTGGATGATGGATAGAGAGAGGAATAGATGGATAAGAGTTAAGAAGCAGGGAAATGCAAGATAGCTTTAAGTACTATTGTAATTTAATTAAACTTTGGTATAGGAATGCTGAGAAATACCCTGAAAAAAGTAAATTGTATACAAAATGATGGGAAGTTGTGAATGCCAGTCTAGGGTATTTGTGCTTTGTTCAGAAGGTAGAGATGACATTCCTTCTTTCTCTTTGGGCAGTGTTTCTTTAGAGGGGTTGGCCTTACTAATGGCGTGGAGAAAAGGTTGTGCAATTGTTTAGGATTTACGTGCTAGGAATGTGGAATACAGTGGTGACCATTGAAATAGAAAGAAAGGAACAATATTAGAGCTGAAAAAAAAAAAAAAACCCAAGCTAACTGCTGTGGAGTCTATCTCAACTCGTAGTGACCCCTCCTTGGGTTTCCAAGGCAGTATCTCTATGGAAGTAGATTGCCCAGCCTTCCTTCCGAGGAGTGACTGGTGGATTTGGACTAGCTAAATCCCCTTCTCACTTGTGCAGAATGTGATACAAAGTGATACAAAGTGACTTGTCTTGGTAAGTGAACAGTGTGTTCAGCAAGTTAGACAAATTACAGTTTTTGTGGGAGAGCTAAGTTTCAAATGCCAGCAAGAACAAATGGAACTACAAAATCTAAATGACCAAAAGCAGAATCATGGTGAAGGTCGCAGAGCCCAGGTTTTGGACCCTATTGGATAAGGAGCTAAAGTTAGAGGAGGTGCTTAACAAGTGCAAGGGTCCTTGGTAGTGCCGAACAATAATACTCCTTTGTATTAGTTTCCCATTGCTGCCATAACAAGTTACCATTAATATAGCTACTTGAAAAAAAATACTATTTTATTATATTATAATTCTGTAGGCCAGGAGTCTGACACAGGTCTCACTGTGCTAATATCAAGATGTTGGCAGGCTTGAATTCCTTCATGGAGAATCTGTTTCTTTGCCTCTGCCAGCCTCTAGAAGCTACCTGCATTATTTGGCTCTTTGTCTCCTTCTACCATCTTCAAACCAGGAACACTGAGCCAAGTCCATCTCACACTGATATCTCTCTGGTTCTCCCTATTTTGCTTCCTTCCACTTCTATAGATGCTTGTGATTACAACGAGCCCGTGGAGAACCCAGATGGGATTAAAATAAAAAAATCATCTCCTTACCCCAAAATCAGCTGATTAGCAATGTTCATTCAGTATGCCAACTTAATTCCCCTTTGACATACATGTAACATAGCATATTCATAGAGCTCTGGTAGCACAGTGCCTGAGGCATTTGCCTGCTAACCAGAAGGTTGGTGGTTCAAACCCACCAGCCACTCTGCAGAAGGAAGATGGGGCAATCTACTTCCATAAAGATTTACTGCCTCGGAAACCAAATGGGAGTTGCTATGAGTCAGAATTGACTCAATGGTGGTGAGTTTGGTTTGGACTTTTGAAGGGATTAGAACATGGACACCTTTGAGTGGCCATTATTCTGCCTACCATACCCTTCCTCCATGGGACAGAGTCAGGTCTGGCCTGCATGATTAGAGCATCAAATGCTAAGGCTGAAGTTGTAGATAATGCTACAATAATAGAAGAACAGCCTGAAGGTCCAATTAGCCCGTATCCAATGTTCCAGCCATTCTCATTAAGATGTCAGAAGTATGAGTGAAGCTGTTTTGCACCCTTCAGACCAGTCCATCTACCAGCTGAATATCACTGAGTGACTGCCATTGATGCTATAAGCAGGGCTTCAAACTGATTCAAATCAGTTCAGTCATCATCAATGAAATGGAATCGGTAGAGATCCAAGTTTTTAAAATTTGGGTGAAGCAGAACAATAAACAGAATGGGAAAAATTATAGGTCAAAGCCCTGGGATGGGAGACTTGGAAAAGGTGTAGTGAGCCTCCTCAGGAGCCTGCTATGGGAAATTGGGTTACTTCCTGGACCATGGAGAGTGGCACACATTCACAGTGGCATGGTTGGTCTCCATCTTTGAGCAGGGTACCATTGTTTCCGACTCTGCCAATCAAAAGATTTGGTTACTGTACAATGTGCATTTGTTCTCTAAGGGGGAGATTAAATTTCTAGCAGGGCCATGACCTGTAATTGTTCCCCTTCCAGTTATTCTGGTTCACCTATGTTTTACAAATTTGGGTCCATTCTGGTATAAAAATGGCATGGGCGAGTCATCTGACCTCTTCTAATTTCATAAGGAAGCAGGAGGATCAAGATCAGCATCTCTGGGCTGATTCTTATGAGGCAGAAGTCAAATATGCCTCCACCCTCCAATCTTTTTTTAACCAATTTTGACACCAACCATCCCTCCCGTGACACTCTCTGCTTCTCTGCTGGGTTTTATAATTCATTGCAGTAGCATAGAGAACTCACAGACAATACTGAAGATTATGGGGTTTAGTAGGGAAGTTATAACAAGTTATAATTCAGGATCAGAAAGTACTCAAGTATAATTCTTCAATCAGGGCAGCCTCTTCACTGTAGTGCCCTCAGACATGCCTTTCTCTGGACCCATGGCCCCTTGGCCTCTGCTCTACTTGAGCAAGTATTACAGAGCTCTTGTAGCTCTGCTGATAAGTGCCTTAGAGTCACCTCACTCTGCCAGTAAGCCTTATCCTAGCTCTACTTCTGAGGGCTGGCAAAATTAACTTCACCAAGTTCTTGGAGACACCCCACTCAGCTAGCAAGCAAGGTGCTCAGCTTTCTTGCTCTGTGGGTCTAGAAGCCTGCTGCTGACTCCCACCAGGTCTCCTGCTAGTTCTCCTGTCAAGTCTCCTGCCAGGTGTTCTGCTGGTCTCCTGGTTCTGCTGCTGCTGTTTCTCTGCCATTTCTTCTTACTGTCTCTTGCTGTTTCAGCAAAATGTTAAGCTGTCTCTCTGTCTCCTAAGTCTAGGAGGTTCAGGGCAGGGTCTCAGATCCAAAGGAAGTGCTTCATTGGCTCTTCTTTCTTGGTGGTAGAGAGATTCCCCCTTTCCATCTCTGAGATGGCCCATTTTAAGCCTAAAGGTATGGCAAAACTGTCTCCACATTAGGGTTCTATAAACCTTATTTCCATGGTCCCACCCATATGAATGTGCTATGCTCCTTGTTCAGTTATTAGCAAGCTATCCAATCCCCTTGGTGGGCTTCAAGCACCTCACATTTGAATAGTCCCACCCAGTGATTTTCCATCACTCATCTGTCAGTCTGTTGTCCTGTCCTGGCTTGTGTGTTGCTATGAAGCTGGATGTTATGTCACCAGTATTTCAAATACCAGCAGGGTCACCCATGGTGGACAGGTTTCAAAAGAGCTTCCAGACTAAGACAAAAAGGGAAGAAGGCTGAGACCATCCACTTCTGAAAAAATTGGCCACTGAAAACCTTATGAATACCAGTGAAGCACTGATATGTTACTGGAAAACTTCAATCTGCACAACTGGACCAATAAGCAAAATCACGGTGAATGGAGAAAAGATCACAGTTGTCAGTGACTTCATTTTACTTACTTGGATCCACAATCAGTACCCATGGAAGCACCAGCCAAGAAATAAGGCTTCATATTACACTGGGCAAAGCTGCTGCAAGAGACCTCTTTAAAATGTTAAAGAGCAAAGATATCACTTTAAAGACTAAGGTGCCCCTAACCCAAGCCATGGTATTTTCAGTCACCTCATACTCATATGAAAGCTGGACAATGAATAAGGAAAACTGACGTAGAGTTTATGCCCTTGAATTATGGTGTTATGAAGAATACTGAAAGTACCTCAGACTGCCAGATGAACTAACAAATTTGTCCCAGAACTGCAGCCAGAATGCTCCTTCGAAGTGAAAATGGCCAGATTTTGTCACACCTGGTTTGGTCATGTTAGAAGGGACCATTCCCTGAAGAAAGATACCATGCTTGGTAAAGGAAAGGATCAGCGAAAAAGGGATAGACCCTTGTTCTGTTTACCTAGTGCTGCTCTACCAGAAATATACTACACATGGGATGCTTGAACAAACAGGAGTTTATTCTCTTACAGTTTGGAGGCTTTAAGTCTGAGTTAAAGTGCCAGGCTCTAGGGGCTGAGTGAGAGCCCCTCAACCTTGGGCTTCAGCTCACCTCCTGCTGCTGGCCCACTGAAGGTAGAGGCTTTTCTTCACTCAGACAGATGCTTTCTGTATATAAGAAGCAGATTTGGGAATGATCTCTAGCTTATGGCACACTTGAACCCTGCAAGTGGTTCAACAGCCTGCCATGCTCTGCCAATCTTGAGACTTTCAATGGACTTGAGTTAATGGCCTGCCGTGTGGTTTGGTAACATTGGGACTGTGCCTTTTTACTTGTCAACCTTGGACTTGTCAGTCTCGGCCACCAGTGAATTCAATTGTATTTGTGAGCATGACACTTTTAGATACTTCATTGAGGATACCATGTACTTCCCTCCACTCTGGGTCAGTAGTAGCTCCGTGGGAGCAGTATCTGAGGCCAAAGAAGCCCTCAAAGTTCACGTTAATATCCCTGCTAAGGTGCCTAGCCATTATTGCCATTGTTGATGCCTGCGACTCCACTTATGACTGGTGGCTCCAGAGTTTCCCTGCCTGCACTATTCTGGAGCTGCCCCACTGTGCTAAACCTGCGTGGCCACAGGCACAGTTACTAGTGCCAGCTCCCACTAGCGTGTGACTCTGCTCTGCTTAAGGCTGTGCTGAACTAGGAGATGCTGCTGTGCTGAAGCAGAAGAATCTTTTTTCTTCAATTTTTAGATGTTGTTTGCTCAAAAAGTAGTGGGTACAATGCCTCACTCTTCTTTTCTGTGACACAGTTCTTAAAGTTTGTAATTAAGAGTCCTGCTTTTTCCTAGGACTGAGCTGCACACACAAGAGGGGGAAAACCTGCAGATGAATCCGTGTTATAGAACCAGACCACTCAAAATCACTGCTTCCTGCCAGCACTTTTCTCCAGTTGTGAACAGCTTGTACGTCCTTAAGATTAATGCTTATCTATGAAAATAAGTTCCTATAGTTCTCCTGCCTACCAGACTGGTGTGCTGCTATAGAAGTTTGCAAGAGCTTAGTGTTAAATCTTCAGGAATTTTGTGGTGTCAAATTGATGTCAGGTAGGTAGCATGAAATTGGCTAAGGTAGGAATATTTATAGCACAAAAATTAGCAAATGCTATAAATCAGGGCTTTTCCCATGGGAGAGCCAGATTTTAAACAGTTGCTAGTGCATCACCAGATATCTATATGAATTTAAAATTAAATGCAGTGAACAGTCAAGCTGAGACCTACATTACTTTAAAAGATAGTAGTGGCTGGTTACTATGATTAGTCTGGGTCTCCCAGACAAATGCCAAGGCCACATAGATTCAAATTTTATCTGATTAACTCTACTCTCCAGTAGGATGTAAATGATCCAGTTTAATAGTTGCTGGGGTGTTTTTAAGGCTGATCAGAGTTATGATATGTCTGAACTGGGTGAGCATATCAGGAAGCCCTACTTGTCTTTGTTTCTTATTGCTGTTGTAAGAAATAGTACAACTAGGTGACTTTAATGAACAAAAATTTGTTTTCTCATAGTTCGAAGGCTAGAAGTCTGGCTCTACCAGAAGGCTTTCTAGTGGCTCTAGGGAAAAACCCTTGTGTCTTTCAGCTTCTGTTCCTGAATTCCTTGATAATCTTGGGGCATGACATTATCTTCCACCATCTTTGCTTCCTTGCTTCTGCACTTAATGTGCTCCTTTTATATCTCAAAAGTAAATGGTTTAAGACACACCCTACACTGGTATAGTCTCATTATTAAGCAAGAAAACCCTATTCTGAAGTGAGTTATATTCATATATATAGGTGCTAATACTCTAACACATATTTTGAGGGGATGTAATTCAATCCCTAGCACTACTTGAGTCATACCCAGATTCCAACAAGAATATTGATAGTCACAACTTCATGTTTAATGAGGGCTCAAGCACTGCAAAACTAGTCCAGGAAATGGAGAATTAGCAGATGCAGATAGCAATATGCAATATAAATAATTTTGCATCCATATTCATTCAGCCAACAAAAAGTTTTGAGTTTCTACTAGGAATATAGGAACATCACAGTGAAAATGAGTTACAGTTCCACTCTCACAGGGTTTATAAGCTACTGTGGTAGGAGTGAGGGTGGGGATGGGGGTAAACAGACAAATGAACAGGCAATTACAATGCATGGGCTTGGGTCATGGAAATACTTAAGAAGGCAATCTAAAAGATTTTTCATGTCAGGCAAGGAGTACTGGGAAAAGTAACAGGTACACTGAGTGCAACAAATAATAATAAACCAAAAAAATATATTTATTGAGCATCCTCCATGCTTCAGTCATTGTCCTAAGCACTTACACCCATTTAATTTAATTCCTTCAATACCTATGAGGTAGGTATTATACCCATTTTACAGATGGGCTTAGTTAAGTACCTTGCTCAATGTCTCAGTGAGGAGTAGAATTGGAAAAGTTGGAGTTAATTTTAAGAGACAGTGAACTATGGGGAAGAGGTTGAAAGCAGTTCAGCTGGCTCTAGGTGCCTGAGGAAGAAGAAGGGGCAGGGCTGCAGGCTAGTGGGCAGTAACTCCAGCAGGGATAGAATTATTTTTCTTTACAAGAGAAATCAAGACCTTCTATCAGGAAGATGAAATATATAAGAAATCCCACTGAAATGTGAGGGTTATAAACTGTGGAGGGACACTGCTTCTGACTTGAATGCCAAGTATATAAACCTGGAAGGGATATAAGATGACCTTTATGTGGCCTTTTGCTTTGATTATTTGGAAAAACAACTTGAGATATTTTCCCCCTAAACCCTGGAAAGCTACCTTTGCCCTGTTTTCTACTCCAGAGGGTTTGTTACTCCTGCCAGGTAAATTGACATTTCCTAGGTTAGCTATAAACTTGAAATTTTATACTTTTTCTCTGGCCCAGGGCTGTAGCCTGCCCTGTGATTGGTATGCACCCTGCAAGGATTGGTCAAGAGACTATACCAATGAGGTAGGCTACTTTGCAAATGAAATGTCTGTGACATACCAAGAAGGTAGGTCAGTTTGTGGCCCTGGTGGAAGAACTGTGCCTTGAACTTGTGCATTTCAGTTTGTACATGTAAGCAGCCAGCTCCACAGAAGTTTAAGTATATAGAAAGAAGCAGGAAGAGAAGCAAAAGGGAAAAAATAAGAAGCAGCAGAGAGAGGAAGCTAAGAGTCTTCTAAAAGAAGTATAACCTTAAAGATGGCAACAGGCCTGGAAAACGCCTAGGGACAGACCCAGCAGCAAGTGGTAGGGCCAAGAGGAGCCTGCCTTGAGGGTGCTGAGAGGAGGTCTATCCTCAGAAGGCTGAAAGCAGGCCTGCATGGTCCAGAAAAGCTGAGAGAGCTCTTCTGAACTAAAGAAGGAAGATTTTGCCTGCATGCTTCCTGATCTTACTCTTGAGTTGTAGCCTGTTGATCCTGATCCCAAGCTGTGGCCTGTCCTTAATAAGTCACTTAAATGTAGTTATGGGCTCTGAATTCTGTTTGGCCATTGCAAGGGATTATCAAACCCAGAAGTGAAACAGAGAATGCTTTGGGAAAGGACAACTGGTGTCAGAATTGGTAAAAAGATTGGAGGGTGGTCTGACAGCCACCTCATAAGAATCAACCTTGAGCTGAACTTAATTCATATTATCCTCCCAGATGGTACTATTACTATTACATAGAGTTCACAGTAAACCAGGTCTGTCTTGAAACTGTCCTCATGGCATGAAAGCAGCTGCCTCCTCATTTGAGAACATTCTCTTTCTTCCTCTGGTAGCAAGAATTAGTAAAGCTATAAGGCAGTGAGGGATTTTAACCGGGGATCATGACTCAGTGGAGTTGTTTTAGAATGTATAAAGAGGTCTTATAAACTTCACACAAATTCTCCTCTATTCCTTTTTACCCTATAGAACCATCACTGAAAAATGAAAGATGAGGCTGATGGGAATCAGTTTTCACACACAAAAGCAACCTGATTCACAAAGTTATATATATGTTTACTGGTGTCAGAAGAAGGGAAATGGGGTTAGATTTTAAATCACAGTAATGAAAAACCTTCAAAAAAAGAAAAAACTTGGTGCTAACCATTGCTACAATATTGTTTTCACTGGTTTAATACTGTTGGAAACTGTGGTAGTTAAGGTTGTACATCAACTTGGCTGGGCCTGGTTGAGTGGCTGGGCAGCTGGATGTAGTCATTCCCTATGGTGAGATTGGTAATCAATTCCATGGTGAAATCTACTAGAGCATCTGAGTAGCTGCTTTAGGGATGTGGGCTGCTTCCAGTATATAAGAAGCAGCTTTGCAGAAGGTCCCTAGCTTTTTGGCACACTTGAACCCTATATGTAGCCAATTCCTCATTTAGCAGCCTGCCATGCTCTGCCGATCTTGGGACTTTCAATGGCTTGAATTCATGGCTTGCCATGCGGTTTGGTAATGTCGGGACTGTGCCTTTTTACTTGTTGACCTTGGGCTTGTCAGTCTCAGCAGCTAGCAGCTCTGAGTGAAGAAAAGCCTTCAGCTTCAGTGGGCCAGGAGCAGGAGGCAGAGCCGAAGCCCAAGGTTGAGGGGATTTTCACCCAGCCCCTAGAGCCTGGCACTTTGAACTTGGACTTATAGCCTACAGACTGTAAGAGAATAAACTCTTCTGTGTTATGCCATTCCATTTTGTGGTCTATCCTTGTCAGAGCAGCACTAGGTAACCAAAACAGAAACTATGCAGTTAGTGTCACATTTTCAGAATGGAGGAGCAACAAAAGTGTGAAAAAGGCTTTGATTCATGGTCATTTGTGAATTCAGTGCTGGTGTTGCCACCTGTCTGTCTGCCAATTGAGTCATGAGTGCAGGAAGCTTGGCATTTCCATTCTATAGAGTGTAATGTAAGTATGGCCTCTACATTATCTATTTCTTCCTAGTGGCAAAGGACCCAATATAGAAGTCTAAACTAAAGGCCCCATTTCCCTCTGCCCTGGCTTGCTGAGACAGGGTGCCATGTTTGAGCACCAGAAATTGCCTAGGAGCTTTCTAAAGCTACACAGAATGTCAAAGACAGGAGAATGTTCAGAGCTAAAAGTCAGTTAACTAGGGAATTTAAATTTGGTGAATCAAGGAAAGACCCTCAAGGATCACAAATCCAAATAGGAGAAACAGTTATCAGAAGCCAGCAACAGACATCAGGAATTAGAAAGACTGACTGATGAGAGCAGGAAGCAATGGTTTCAGTGAGCAAGTGGCAGAACATTGGCTGAGTACTGTGGAGATGTGCTACTCTGTGGCTGAGGATGATTTTACTAGCATCCAGTGGTGTGGTGGAGGGAAGAAACAAGAATGATGCCAACAGATTGACAAGCTGAGTTGCTTATGTCATGGAGGCCTACAAGGAAAACAAAAAGCAAAGGAGGAACAGAGTATTAATTTAACTAACATTTGAGTGGAAGATGTCACTTTGAAGACGAAGGTGTACCTGACCTAAGCCATGGTTATTTTTAAACACCTCAATGCTGGAAAAGTTGAACAATGAATAAGGAAGACTGAAGAAGAATTGATGTCTTTGAATTATGGTGTTGGTGAAGAACATTGAATATACCATGGGCTGCCAGAAGAATGAACAGATCTTTCTTGGAAAAACTACAGCCAAAATGCTTCTTAGAAGCAAGGATGACAAGACTTTGTCTCTCATTTTTGGTCATTGCAAAAAGGACAAGGGGGCCATGTGTTCTGACCTCCTCTCATCCCACAAGAGCAAGACAGGATTACCAGCAGTAACCCAAGGCCTATTACTGCAAGGCCAGACATGCTGCCTCCCTCCAGCCCTTTCACCAACCGTTCCTCCCAAAGCACCCACCACCTTTCTCCTGGGTTCGATAATTCGCTGCAGTGGCCACCCAGAGCTCACAGATTATGGGGTTTATTAGGGAAGCACCACAGGCTACAATTCAAGTTCAGGAAAAATGCTCTGTCTCTCTCCCAGCCCACCGTCTCTCAGTCAAGTCTCTCACAGTCTCTTCCCCAGCAGTGCATGTCCCTTGGTGTCTTACTCAGCAATGTGTGTCTCTTGCATCTCTTTCCCAGCAGCACATGTCTCTTTCTGGGGCGCGTGTCTCTTTCGGCAGCACATCTTCCTCAACCAGCAGTCAGAGAGAGTTCTGCCTCTAGGAGGCTTCCTTTTGAGCCTGGCAGGGTGGTCAAACTAGCCAATCATAGCATCAGAACTCTAAGCACCTGAGAGAGAGTCGGCACCTCCCAGAACATTGTTTTGTGCCACTCCCAACAGAAATACTCCAGGTAGACACCTTCAGCAATCAGGAGCTCCTCAGTTGCTCACAGAAAATCCCACCTTGGAGTTTACAAAGATTTGTGGGTAGAAAAGCCACACTAAGTAATTTACTACACCACAGTCATGTAATAAGGAGGTACCAGTCCCTAGAGAAGGACATCATGGTTGGTAATGTAGAGGATCAGCCAAAAAGAGGAATAATACCCTTAGCGAAATGAATCGACACAGGGCCACAACAATGGGCTCAAACACAGCAATGATTGTGAAGCGGGCAGTGTTTCTTTCTGTTGTACATAGGGTCACTATGAGTCAGAACCAACTTGTTGGCACCTAACAACAACACAAGAACATTTGATCAAGTACCTGGGAAACATCAACACAGGGGCTTTTCTGGTAGAACTGAGTTCAAGGACAAGACTTAGACTTGAAGCTGAACTGGGGCATTCTATGTCTTCTCCCCTGAATCTGCCTATTTGACTCTCAAACATTAAGTGTAAGACCTTACCAAAGAGAAACCTAATCTGAAGCACACGCACTGGGGCCAAGGATTCTTATTGGCAGGAGCCAGCCACTTCCTGTCAAGTCACTCTAACTCATGGCAATCTCATGTGTCAGAGTACAGTTGTACTGCATGGGGTTTTCAATGGTTGATTTTTTTGGAAGTAGATGCTAGACCTTTCTTCTGAGGCATCTCTGGGTAAACTCAAACATCAAACACTGCTTAGCAACTGAGAGCATTAACTATTTGTACTGCTCAGGGGTTCTATAGTAAGAGAGGGCCTAATAGAAACCACCCTCTCCCCTTGGCCCTAATACAATGTAAATGGTAAGCAAGAGGCTTAGGCTTAGAACTTCAGTGCCTACAAGGAGTTTTTAAGCCCCTCACTAAGATTGTGATGATGACTCCATGTGTATTAGAGTAATGCTGCACACCATAGGGTTTGCAGTATCTGGAAAGGACCTCTCTTGGCATAGTAGTTAAAACATTTGACTGCTAATCAAAAAATTGCCAGTTTGAACCCACTAACCTCTGGTAGCATAGTGCCTAAGGCACTTGACTGCTAACCAGAAGGCTTGTGGTTCAAACCCACCAGCCACTCCTCAGAAGGAAGGTTGGGCAATTGACTTCCATAGTGATGCTGCCTTGAAAACCCAAGGAGGGGTTGCTATGAGTCAGATCTGACTCAACAACAAATAACAACAACAAACAACAACAACAGCTGAGGTTTTACCTAAAAGGTTTAAGAGATTACATGTGAAGTGCAACAAAGATTTGTATATCAGTAACTACTATTAAGATACAATTGATGTT
>NW_006921674.1:2903231-2915246 GCF_000298275.1 Orycteropus afer afer | reverse complement strand
TTACAGGAGCTCTGGTAGCATAGTGCCTAAGGCACTTGACTTCTGGCGGTTCAAACCCACCAGCCACTCCTCGGAAGGAAGGTTGGGCATTCCTACTTCTGTAGCGATACTGCCTCAGAAACCCAAGGAGGGGTCGCTATGAGTTGGGGCCCACTCGATGGCAAATAACAACAACAACAACATATAAATTTACATTTTATTATCAATAGCAAACATGTACTAAGCATGCACTGTTTGCAAATCACCATATTAAGTGTTATAAATATATGGAGGCAAATGATAATGATACTGCCCCATAAGTCTTACAATATAGTTGAGAAGCCAGCACAAATGTAAAAACATACAACACAAATTAGAGTGTTTGTGCTAAGTGCTATAGATGTTGTTGCTTATCTACCAGTTGCCATGGAGTCGGTTCTGCCTTATGGCAACCTCATGTGTGTCAGGGTGGAACTGCCCTTCATAGTGTTTCATAGCTGTGACCTTTTGGAAGCAGACTGACAGGACTTTCTTTTGAGGCATCCCTGGGTGGGCTCAGACTGCCAATCTTTTGGTGCATAGCTCAGTGCTTCACTGTTTACATCACCCCAGGATTTCCTGCTTATCTGAAGTGCTGTTAACACTTTGTGCCATTTACAAGGAAGCCAGTCTTCACTCTATCTTATCAGCACATCCTTGGATATAGTATCTTGAGTAAACCAAAATCAAAAACCAAACTCACTGACATTGAGTCAAATCTGACTCATAGCGACCTCCCCCCTTGGGT
Organism: Orycteropus afer afer; assembly: GCF_000298275.1. Taxonomy (NCBI): domain Eukaryota; kingdom Metazoa; phylum Chordata; class Mammalia; order Tubulidentata; family Orycteropodidae; genus Orycteropus; species Orycteropus afer. The sequence goes on along the minus strand of NW_006921674.1, from coordinate 2,914,480 downwards.
TTCCAAGGCGGTTGCCGTTGTTCTGTGCCGTCGAGTCGGACCCGACTCTTAGTGACCCCTCCTTGGGTTTCTGAGGCAGTATCACTACAGAAGTAGATTGCCCAACCTTTCTTCCGAGGAGTTGCTGGTGGGTTTGAACGGCCAGCCTTCTGGTTAGCAGTCAGTGCCTTAGGCACTACGCTACCAGAGCTCCTTCATCACTATGGAAGTAGATTGCCCAACCTTCCTTCCAAGAAGTAGCTGGTGGGTTAGCACTGCCAGCCTTTTGGTTAGCAGTGAAATGCCTTAGACACTATGCCACCAGAGCTCCTATATCTTGAGTAACCACTCTGAGTTTGCTATGGAAAGAGGAAGAACTTGTCTATTTAAAATATTATCTTCTGTTGGAATTTTTCTATTTCTTTAGGAAAGGAGTTGTTTAAAATGAGGATATCCTAGTTTCTCAGGTGCCCCTCTCCATTCCAAATGAGGGAGATTCTAAGGAAGGGATGTGGTGGGGGTTGTGGAGAGGTCTATTATGAATGAGGGAACCAGGTATAGCTCTTCAGTCCCAAAGCGAGAGGCTACTGTTGTGGGTCTAGGGAAAGTGCCGTATCCTAATAGAGTTGCAGTGCACAGTATGCTGGCACACCTCCACAAGTGGCTGTGAATACCTTCTCTCTGAACTCCAAGTACACATCTCTAGTCCTCCTCCCACCATGCCTCCTTTCCTGTCTGTCATACATGTGGAAAAGTGCAATGTGAAGATCTCTTTTGAATTTTCCATTTCAAAACTACCATCACCTTAATAATTATACAATACTTCCAGGACACCATTGTTGACATTGTATTTCCAATTTTTGATGTGTTCAAATCACAATCTCAATCCAATGTACAAACGATACAGAAATTTCAGTTTCTTCTAAATGCGCTGATGTCCTGGTGATCACTCTATTCTCCTTTTCCCATTAGTGCTCAAATGCTGGACTGAACGTAATTACTTCTCACAGGAAAAAGCACTGGATAGAGAATCAGAGCACGTGGATTCCAGTCCTGAAACAGCTACTGTTTGTCTTTAGTATCTTGGGTACATCACCCCTGTTCCTCTTGGATCTGTTTCTGCTCAGTCTACTTATTTTGAAGAGTTCCTGGGAGGTACAAACAGTTAGGGACCTTGACTGCTAACCAAAATGTTGGAGGCGCAAATCTGCCCAGGGGCACTTGGGAAGAAAAACCTGGCACTTTCCTTCCAAAAAGGGAACCACTGAAAACATTGTGAAACACGGTTGTATAGTTCTGCTGTAACACACATGTGGGTCACCAGAGATGGAATAGGTTTGCAGGCAACTGGTGGCTTTATTGTGGAGCTTAGTGTGGGGATTGCCTAAGGTAAAGTATGACCTGGAATAGAGTGAGCAAACTAGCAACAGAGTCACTCTTTTTAAAACTGTAGGCTATGCTGAGTTACAAAGTGTAGTCCAGAATCATAATCAGCATCAATCCCACAGAGTTTATAAACCAAATTATTAAGTCCAAAAACTTGGTCATGAAAGCCAGAAAAAAGGTAAAATAAGTAAGCATTAGTGACACACACGTGAGATTCCAGAGTAAAACAGTTAATTTTAGGAGCTGACAGGAGTGTTTTTCTCTACCAAGTATCTCTGTTGTTAGGAAGTTGATTGTCCTCACCTCCACATGGTTCTGGTGGTGGTGGTTTTACGTACCATCAACTAGACTCTAGCTCATAGTGACCCTATGTGCAACAGGAGGAAACACAGCCCAGGCCTGCACTATGCTCACTTGCTTTGCTTGATCCCATCATTTCAGCCACCGTGGGAATCCATCCGATTGAGGGTCTTACTCTTTTTCATTGGCCCTCCACTTTACCATGAATGATGTCCTCCTCTAGGGACTGGTCTCTCCTCATAACATGTCCAAAGTACATGAGAAAAAAATCTTGCCATCCTGGCTTCTAAGGAACATTCTGGATGCACTGTTCCAAGACAAATTTGTTCACTCTTCTGGCTGTTATTACTGTTAGTTGCCAGTGAGTTGGTTCCAATTCATAGCAACCCTATGCACAGCACAAAGAAACATTGTCTGATCATGCACTATCCTTACAATCTTGGCTATGTTTGAGCCTGTTGTTGCAGCCGCTGTGTCAATCATCTCATTGAGGGTCGTCTTCTTTTTCACTGACCCTCTACTTTACTAAGTAGTATCCTCTACTATTCCTCCTCTAGAGACTGGTCCCTCCCGATAAAATGACCAAAGTATGAGAGACTATGTCTCGCCATTCTTGCTTCTAAGGAATTTTCTGGCTATACTTCTTCCAAGACAGATTTGTTTGTTCTTCTGGCAGTCTGTGGTATATTCAGTATTTTTCACCAACAACATAATTCAAATAAACGAATTCTTCTTCAGTCTTCCTTATTCGTTGTCCAGCTTTTGCATACATGTGAGACAATTGAAAATATCATGGGTTGGGTCAGCTGCCCTTTAGTCCTGAAAAGGACATCTTTGCTTTTTAATACTTTGAAGAGGACTTTTGCAGCAGAGTTTCCAAATGTATATGTTATTTCATTTTTTGACTGCTGTTTCTGTAAAGGTGGATTATGGATCCAAGTAAAATGAAATCCTTGACAACTTCAACATTTTCTGCATCTATCATGATGTTGCTTGTTTGTCCAGTTGTGAGGATTTTTGCTTTCTTTATGTGAAGGTGTAATCCATACTGCAGACTGCAGTCTTTGATCCTCATCAGTAAGTGCTTTAATTCCTCTTCTCTTTCAACAAGCAAGATTGTGTCATCTGCAGATCACAATGTGTTGATTCATATTCTTCCAATCTTGATGTTGTGTTCTTCATATAGTCCAGCTTCTCAGATTATTTGCTCAGCATACAGATTAAATAATTGTGGTGAAAGAATGCAATCCTGATGCACAGCTTTCCTGATTTTAAACCACTCAGTATCCCCTTGTTCTGTTTGAGTGACTGCCTCTTGGTCTGTGTGCAGGTTCTGCACGTGCAGAATTAAGTGTTCTGGAATTCCCATTCTTCACAATATTATTCATAATTTGTGGTGATCCACACTGTAGTTCGGGCAGGGATGCCTAATTCTCCACCTCCACCAAAGGATTAGCATATCACCCAAGTCAGCTCAATAAATGTCCCTTTTTCCTGGAAATTTAAATATAGGGCAGAAAAAAAGTCCAACAGCAGCAGGCCCTTGGACTTGAGTCACTGCTAGCATCTCAGCCCTCCTGCTGCTGAGACCCCTGGAGCGTCCCTTGTAATGTCATGTCTCAGTACCCTTCAAATAAACCTTCCTTTTTGATAAAGCACTTATTCAATTTCTCTGTTTCAGCAACTAACAAGGTTTATTCCAGAGATGTCACCAAAGGCGTGTGGGTGGTGGGTGTGCAGACCATACCAAGTGACACTGTCAGAGGGGATGAACACCAAAATGACTATCTATAAAGTTTTTGTGCAATGTTTTAGCAGAAAGCTTTCATTTGTTATAAAAATATTCCTGTAGTTGGTTATAACAACAAAAACATTATCATTAAGCACAGCTTGCATATATCCATATACCTAGAAAGCTAAAACTCCATGATAATTTACTTTTCAAACCTTCTAATGTTCTCTGGTCAGAGCTGTCATTATTTACAAATCACAATGATGCTTCTAATCATATGGTTCTTTTCCTTGTTTTTATTGCTGCTGGTATTTTTATAATTGCTGATTTTGTCAAATTTTCTGTTGTTTTAGCTACAATAATGTAGTAATTAGTATTTGTAAGCCAATATTAAGAACTTTTTTGAGATTGAAGTAGTAATTAAAGGCAAAAGAGGAGAAAAATTAAAAAAAGACATCCACTCAGTTACTACTAATATTGTAACTAATAATATTATAATTCAATGTAGAGAGATTTTACAATTTTGTTGTTAGAATTCATATAATCTAAGAATTAATACATTTAAGCAGTATACAATTATATTTATTATATATTATTCTAAGATTAAAATTGATACTAAACATTACCAAGGATTCTGTATGGTCTGGTACAGGAGAGGGTCCTTGGGGAAGGGCACCATGAGTTAGTGCATTGGGTGACACCAAACCTTGTGATGGCACTGGCATATTCCAATATCATCAGAATTAAAAAGACACAGACAAAAAGCTTTGGTATTCATAAATAGCAGTACTCATTGCGGGAGAGCTGGCTGGGAGCAGCAGGAGGCACGTTAGAGCCAGCACCAGAACTTGGTGAATGGTAGGAGCCAGGACAATGGTTAGAGAACAGAGCAGTTAAAGGTGTATGTGACAGTAGATAGTTTTCTCACTGAAATGAGAAATGAAATGATTATCCTAGATGTTTTCTAAACTCTAAGATTCTATGATTCAAAGAGATCCACTGCGTGGCCTGAATGATTAGTACTATATTTAAGTGAGATTAGGAAAGATGAAACTAATTGGTCTTATTTTTTGATAAGGCCTTGGTGGATGACAGTGTTCAGAAGTGTAGAGTGATGCAGGAGTCTAAGAATTCTGATTCATTACTATAAATGTAGAAAAGCATGCAAGAAGCAGATCTTAGCAGTAACACTCAAGTGACGTCCTTTATATGTCTCACAAACCACTGCCATCAGATCATTAAGTGAGCCCAGCCTGTCACTAAACTTGTACATTCATCCTTGAATAACTCTGTCTGGGACAAAGTTTTGGTGTTCTACCTTTCCAGAAATATTCCTTTATGCTAACATCCACTTTTACATTTATACTCTGGGTTTCTATGACAGACTCAAGGCCATGGCCACTAAGTCAGTTCCAACTCATAGCAACCCTATAGGACAGAGTAGAACTGCCTCATAATGTTACAGAAGCAGACTGTTACATCTTCCTCTGATGGAGCAGTTGGTGGGTTCCCACTGCTAATCTTTCAGTTAGCAGCTGAGTGTTTAACCACTGTGCCACTGTGCCTCTTCTTCCATGATAGAAGAAATCCTGTATTAATCTGAAACTTTCTCTAGTTTCCCATGTAGACTACCAAGGAGTATATTTGCTGGGCCACCAAGACACAGCTACACTACTGGCAGTTTTGCATATCTTTGACCATGTCCAGGCCTTAGCCTTTGATCCTTTTGAAGGCTTTAGGGCTTAGCTAAGGAGCTCTGATAGTTAAGGGCTCAGCTGCTAACTGGAAGGTTGGTAGTTCAAACCCACCAGCCACTCCATGGGAGAAAGAAGTATAAAGATTACAGCTTTGGAAACCCTATGGGGAAGTTCTGTTCTATCCTATAGGGTTGTTGGGAGTAAGAATAAACTCAATGGCAATGGGTTTGGTTTTCATTCTGTTATAGAAAGGACAGCACCAGTACACATGAATACCATGCCTCAGACCCCTGGCACAGTTCCCTTGGCCTGGAATGCTTTTCTCCCTGCTATCCACTTGCATCTTTCCTTTGTTTCATTCACTTAATTATGTAAATGTCAGCTAATCAGTAAGATCTTCCCTGATTACCCTATATAAAATAGCAACAGCTCCCATTTTCTATCTCCCTTAGCCTGATTGATTCTTCTATAAAACATTTATTATTAACTATCAATTTATATGTATAATTACATTTTGATTATTTTATTTCTCCACTTACTAGAATGCAAGCTCCAGGAGGGCAGTAGTATTTGTCTTTGATCAGTTCTGAGTCCCACTGGCTAGAACAGTGACTTGTACATTGTTGTTGTTAGGTACTGTCGAGTCAACTCTGACTCATAGCGACTCTACGTACCACATAGTAGATGCTTAATACATATGTGCTGAATGAATAAGTTTAAATAGACAAGGTAGAACACTACTTATCTTTTTGAAAATATACATTCTAAAGGCACATAACTAGACTCAACATCAAGTAAGCAGAATTCATTCCACAGAGATTTGAGAATGCAAAGCAAGCCTTCTTGCCCAAGATAGTTCTCCATATTCTATCTCACAGTCTGAAATTCCTTCATTAGAAATATATCCCCTGGGTTCAAAATCTCCTGTCCTTTGGGATAGTTTTCATTACCAACAGTTTACTGTGAGTCATAGATGCTTGCCTCCGTGACAGTTCCAAGGGATCAAGGCTCAGAGAAAATGTTAGCTTGGAGGAATCAAGTACAGAAGCTCACTTTGAGAGAATGTAGCACTTGGTGGTGGCAGGCCTGGGCCAAATCTCCCATGGCAAACTGCACAAAGGTACCCAGGTCTTGGAGATTAATATAAACTGAGGCAAGAAAAGAGAGAATGTGAGGGTGAAGATAATAGGAGATGAGCCTGACTCCCACAATCTTATTTAGTCTTAGTCCTATTAAGGAAACTCTTCAGCAAAAGATTGCATAGTGCCTATCTGTGTGCATCGAAAAATTTAACAAAGTTAACAAGTATATTGGGAATTTGATAGCCAGTTTGGTAAAGTTACTGTCCTGTTTGAAATTATTCCTGGTATCTGAAAGAAATGGAAATAGGATGAATTCAGGGTCACCAATTGCATACACCAGTATGCTGTAGATAATCCAGTTTCTGAAGGAGGGTGATATCTTATTGTGTGTCTTTTGTGACTCAATATATCCTACCCTGCTTTCACAAGCAAGGCTTGGAGCTGCTCAGGAAAGCATTAGAGTAGTGGAGTTGTGATCTTTTTCATTGAAAGAGGAGTCAGAGGATGTGGGGTCTAGGGCAGACATACCTCAATTTGGCCATGTTATCGAAGCCAGGGACAGTGAAGACATCTGATGGCTGCTTTAACAAGTGAACACAAACTTGGTGGCTTAATACAACACCCATTTGTTCTCTTGTAATTCTAGAGGTAAGAAGTCTGAATAAGTTTCACCAGGTCAAAATCAAGGTGTCGAGAGGTCTAGGGTCCTTCTAGAAGCCTCAGGGGAGAATCTTTTCCTTGACTTTGCCAGCTTCTAGAGCTGTGTTCTTTGGCTGCTGGCCTTTCCTCCATCTTCAAAGCCAGCTTCAGTGATCACATTGTCATCTTCTGTATAAAATTTCCCTCTGCCTCCCTCTTATAAGGACATGGGTAACTACATTGTGGGCCCACCAGGATAATCAAGGATTATCTCCCTACTTCCTTAATCACATCAGTAAAGTCTCTTTTGTCATATAAGGTAACTTCTACAAGTTCCTGTAATTAGGATCTGGATATCTTTGGGGGCCATTATTACGCTGACCATACCTCTGAATCTTAGTTTTTCTAAGTTTTAAGTTTAGAAATTTTACTGCTGCATGATCTTTAAAATCACTTAAGATCTGGTATTCATAAGTCTATGAATCTTCCCTCTGCTCTACTGACCTCTGAGTTTGAAAATGGACAATTAATTAATCACTTTTATACATCAGTGGTTCAGTAGTAGAATTCTCACCTTCCTTGTGGGAGACCTGGGTTTTGATTCCTGGACAACACACCTCATGCATAACCACTACCTGTCTGTCAGTGGAAGCTTGCAGCTTGCTATGATGCTGAAAAGATTTCAGCAGAGCTTCCAGACTAAGACTGACTAGAAAGAAAGCCCTGGAAACTGCTTCTGAAACTCAGCCACTGAAAACCCTATGGACCATCATGGGTCAGCCCGCAACCTATCATGGGGATGATTCAGGACCAGGCAGCATTTACTTCAGTTGTGCATGGAGTCACCATGAGTTGGGGACCAACTCGATGGCAGCCAACAGCAACAATACAAAGTAGAGCTAACCAGATCCCTGATTTAAGAGGGGGAGGGAGAAGGAGGGCTGGCAAGGGAGTGTGGATAGGATGATGTTATTCACATGTTGTTATTCATCTGTCATCTGCTCAACCAACCAGTTAAAAACAAACATGACCTTTTAGCAAGAACTGACACAGAAATGAGCTGCATGAGTTCAGTTTCAGCAACTTGAGATTACAGTCTCAGCAATTTGAGATTACAGTCTCTCTTCTGATGAACTGCAAGCTACCTAGCCTTTTAGAGGGAAGAAAGCCAGTGAAAGGGAAGTCTGTGGGCAGTGAAGTATGCAGAAGAGGGTGAGACACAATTTCTAGAGTTTCTTGTGCGTGAAGTGTTTAATAGGCCTATTATGAGTTTTTCTTTCTTTCTTTCTTTCTTTTTGCTCAAGTTAATTGAAAACAAATAGTAAAAGTTACCAAATGTGAAACCATCTGAAAGTCTGTACTTTTTCTCATTCACAATCTTTCTTTAAAGCCTACCACTCTTCTGTGGTTATGTTATGTCCTTGGAATGATAAGATATTTAGAATTTGCTTCAAAATAACTGAGGGAGGTGGGAAAAGGGGATGGTATATATAGGAGAAATTAGAATTGATCATTAGTGATATTTGGGAATAGATACATTGGAGTTCATTATATTTAACCGTATATTTGCTATTCATAAGGTTTTTTCTTATCTCTCATTTTTTTCCAGAAGCTGCTGTCTCTCCTGCTTTTCTAACAGCTGTTTACTTGCAGTCTGGGAGTAGAGACAACTAGTAACCTCTTCTTCAAATGGCTTGCCTCCCCTAGTTGTTGTTATTAGCTGTCAGCAGGTCAATTCCAACTCATGGCGACCCATGCACAACAGAAAGAAACACTGGCCAGTCCGACATGATCCTCACAGTCACCAGCGTGTTCAAGTTCATCACTGTGGCCACTGTGCCAGTCCATCTCACCGAGGCTGTTCCTTGTCCTTGCTGGCCCTCTGCTTCACCAAACATGATGTCCTCCTCCAGCAATTGATCCCTCCTGATGATGGGTCCAAAGCAAACAAATCGAATGGTGTTCCGTTATGATCTATACGGTTTTCATTGGTTGATTTTTGAAAGTGAATCATCAGCCCTTTCTTCTCAATCTGCCTTAGTCTAGAAGCTCCACTGAAACCTGTCCATCCTGGATACTATGGCAACATGCAAGCCACCACAGTATAACAAATTGACATTTGGGTGGTGGTCACAAGAGTACTTACCTTCTAAGTGGATAACAGGAGAAAAGAGGAGAAAAAAGCTGAAAGAAAGAAATGCATGGGAGATTATAAAATTCTAAGTTGAGAGGAAAATAATGGGGAGGGCGGAAGGAGGGTGAGGAGAAAAGAGGTGGACAGTTGGTGTCTCTTAGATGACATGTTTAGAGTAAGCAGTCCTGCTGCTTTATATCCAAGGGTGATTCATGGTCTCATTCACTGAGGCTTCAAAGCCACAGGTGCTCCAGAGGAGATGAGAGGCTGGGGACTTGAGACAAATTGCCTCCCTGTGCTGTGTTCAGAACAGGCAAAGTGGTGACAGATTAACTAGTGAGCTGCTGTGGCTCTTGTGCAGCCCCTCAGAGAAAGACTACTACTGCCCTAGCAAGATAGTTTTATCTTGCTTATTCTTTCAACAGTTAGGAACTTTCACTGAATGAGGGCTGGGTTTTTGTGTATTTTGTTTACATATCCAGTACAAGAACAGTGACAGGCACAAAGCAATTACTCAAATATTTATTGAATGAAAAGTACTAGGGATTTTTTCTTGTCATTCTGTCTTTGTATCTCAATAAATTGACCATAACTACACTGGTACATATGGATAATCTGAAGATGACTGTGATAAGCAGAACAATGACAACCCCCCCCCCAAAAAAAAAGACACCCATGTTCTAAGCCTAAGAATCTGTAATTGTGCTTTCTTACGTGAGAATAAGAACTTGCAAATAGAGAACAAGGGAGACAGGGACATCAGAGAACATGAGACAACAGAAGCAGACTTTGGAGTGATGTGATTGCTGGCTGCCAAGGAATGCAGGCAGCCTATAGAAGTTGGAAAAGGCAAGGAAATGGAGTCTCTCCTTGTTTTGGTTACTTTGTGCCACTCTAACAGACATACTACAGGTGGAATGGCTTTAACAAACAGGAGTTTGTTCTCTCTCATCATTGGAGGCTGGAAGTCTGAGTTCAAAGTGCTAGCTCTAGGGGCTGGGTGAAAGCCTCTCGACCTTGGGCTTCAGCTCTGCCTCTTGTCTCTGGCCCACTGAAGCTGGAGGCATCTCTTCACTCAGGCAGCTGCTGGCTGCTGAGTCTGACAAACCCAAGGTCAACAAGTAAAAAGGCACCGAACTGATATTACCAAACCACATGGCAGACCATTGATTTAAGTCCATTAAGAGTCCTAAGATTGGCAGAAAACATGGCAGGCTACTGAATGACCACTCAGCTACATGCGGGATTAGAGCATGCCAAAAGCTCAAGACCTTCCTCAAAGCTGTTTCTTAGCAGGCCACATCCCTAAAGCAGCTACTCAGCTGCTCTAGTAGGTTCCACCATGGAACTGATCACCAGTCTTACCATGGAGAATAGCTACATCCAGATGCCCAGTCACACAACCAGGCCCAGCCCAGGTGACACACAGTCTTAACTACCACACTCCTAGGTGTCTCTAGAAGGGGTGCAACTATGCCAACACCTTGATTTTAGCCACATGAAACCTATTTCATACTTCTGATTATTAGAACTGTGAGATAATAAATTTGTGTTGCTTAAGTCACTAACCAAAACAACCAAACCCATTGCCATCAAGTAGATTCTGACTCATAGTGACGCTATAGGTCAGAGTAGAACTGCCCCATAGGGTTTCCAAGACTGAAAATGACTACAGAAGCAGAGTGCCACATCTTTCTCCTGTGGAGTGGCTGGTGGGTTCAAACTGCTGACCTTTTGGCTAGTAGCCAAATGCCTTAGCCACTGTGCCACCAGAGCTCCTCCTCAAGTCACTAAGTTTGTGATAATTTTTTGGCAGCAGTAGGAAATCGACACAACGACAAAAGTCATGAATGCAGTAGCCACTGTGAAGTCAGCTGGGCATATATAATTGCTAGTTGATGGATCTCATCTATGAGCCCAGTATCTCTCAGTATGAATACTGGATCTACACAAAGTCTGGTTTGTTTTTGTTTTGTTTGGGTTTATTTCTCCCAACTATTCTAGGTTTCATGAACTTACAACACCAACTCACTGTGGAACTGGATGAACTTAGGATGCTTGTACATTACCTGCATTTTATCTCACAAATTCCTCAGGGCTTGAGCTGAAGTTCAGGCCTGGGAGAGTTTCTCTCTGCCTGAACACCTTAGCCAGGATGAGGCATTTCTCCTCAAATCTGCTGTCTTGCTCACGAGTGGTTAGGGTTTAGTCAATGAAACCTCTTGGGGCTATTCTGGACTCCTCGAGTCACCAGTTCTCTGGGTTTGTTGTTGTTGTTGTTACGTGCCGTCGAGTCAGCC
>NW_006921674.1:2890435-2903131 GCF_000298275.1 Orycteropus afer afer | reverse complement strand
TATCACTATGGAAGTAGGATTGCCCAACCTTCCTTCTGAGGAGTGGCTGGTGGGTTTGAACCGCCAGCCTTCTGGTTAGCAGTTAAGTGCCTTAGCCACTATGAGCATCTGGGTTTAGTGACTGCAATCTCTTGGAAAACACAGAGTTCTGGTGAATTATATTTAAAGGAGGGAGTGGTCGATGGTAAAAGTCGAGGTAGAAAGAGAAAGATTGAGGAAGATGAAGAGGAGGATTAGCTGACTCTTTCTGTTGCCAACACCAGGAAAAAGCAGGTAGAATTTTATGCCCTTAAGCCTTAGATTCCCACCCATATTCCAACCTGAATGAACTCAACAGTGCCACCAAGTGTGTATGTAGAGCATGCTAATCTTCAAATGAAAATTGAATTCAAAATATCTATTTTAAAGTTATTTATTATTTCACTAATGCTGTAGACCAGGGCTTGAAAATATCTTCTGTTCTTTTTCAACTTTCTCTCTGCTCCACTGGACAAAGCAAAGCAATCCAAACATTGAATGCCAAGTTCTGAGCTTGGCACTGTACAACAGACTTTATATTGAAATCTATAAGGTAATCACTATCATTTCAGTCTTATAAGTAAGGAAACTGGGCTCAACCAGAGTAAGTAACTTACATGAGGATGTATTTCTGGCGGAAGTGCTCAGGGCTCCTACTGGTCTTTGGGCTCATTTGACACTTAATTTAACATTACTTAGTAACTTGCTGTATGTTGTTATTGTTGTTATGTGCCATTGAGTCGGACCTGACTCATAGCAACCCCTCGTTGGGTTTCCGAAGCAGTATCACTGTGGAAGTAGACTGCCCCATCTTCCTTCTGAGGAGTGGCTGGTGGGTTTGAACCACCAGACTTCTGGTTAGTAGTCAAGTGCTTTAGGCATTACGCTACCAGAGCTCCTAAACTTGCTGTATACAAGGGACAAAATAGACAAAAATTCTTTTGTTCATAGAATTTGCATTCTAGTGTGTTGGGAAGACCTTGGGTTGTTTTTCTCAATATCTTGACATTCAACAATGTGTACCCATCATAACACTCCATTCAGTTGCTGTTGTTAGGTGCCATCGAGTCGGTTCTAACTTCCAGGACCCTGTGGACAGCAGAATGAAACACTGCCTGGTCCTGTGCTGTCCTCACAATCGTTGCTGTGCTTGAGCTTAATGCTGCAGCCACTGCGTCAGTCCACTTTGCTGACTCTGCTTCACCAAGAGAAGCTTAACTCTGAGTAGCATCCTAGTTAGAGTTTCCTTAGGGGAGAATTGGCTATTAAGTCTATGGTAAGACTTGGACTCCTACCATAAACCAGGGGGAATTCTGAATTCAGACTTCTCTTAATTTATATGTTTTGGCAAGAAGAGCTGGAATTATGCATTGGTGGTTCAGGTTTTATTTCCAAGATGATCCCCATGGGGTAACAGCTAATTGTGTGCTTCTAGTGGAGTACTGTGCCTTTATTCAGCCCCTTAAAGGTCTGAACATCCCTGAGCCAAGTCCAGGCAAAGCCGCTATCACAGGTCAGATGTTCCTTAACTGTTGGATTCAAGTTCTACCTGAATACGAGAATTCAAGGAATTAATTCATCCTGTAATCTCCACAGCCCAGACACTTGCTGAAACTTCCATCTAACATGACTTTTTTCATGCTGTCAGAAGTATGGTCAAACGTCTATGAAATGAACTTTTCACTTGTAAAACTTTAACAGGCAGAGAGTGGAACTGCTACCATAACTATTGGAGCGCATAGGATGAGACAGATGAAATTTTCTTGGCACCCATAGAAATACAACATACCTTGGTTAAAAACATTGAATTAATGTGCTTGCCTAAGGCATTTGACTGCTAACCAGAGGCTGGCGGTTCAAACCCACCACCAGACACTCCTTGGAAGGAAGATTGGGCCATCTACTTCCATAGAGATACTGCCTTGGAAACCCAAGGAGGGGTCACTATGAGTAGGTCCGACTTGACGGCAATGAGTTTTCTTTTCTTTCTTTCTTTTTTTTTAGTTAAAAATCTCAAAGATGGAAATCTTGGAGCAGTCTGCCACCTTCAGGATAACGTCCCCATTAACTCGACCAGAGAACACTGTTTTAACCTCTATAAAATACCACACACTAATTAATCCTAGCAAAAATGATTCAAGATAATCAAAGGTGGAAACTATGTTCCTTGTAGTGCTTTCACAGAGATTAACCCATTATATTTAACAATTACATTAATTTTCCTCAAATAAAACTGCCCTTTTTTTTTTTTTTCCATTTTCTTTACTTCAAGTCTTCTCCTTGATTTTAATTACTTAAAAATAATCTACTTCATTTACTAACCAGAACTGGGAACACTAAAACTGGTCTGGCTCCTATAGTCTGTGAAAATATTGTAATTTTGGAAATCCCACTGCTTCCTTCCTTGTTGGTTTCTTCTATTATAGATTAATCACAATATTTCTGAGAACTCTTATATAAAAGCAGCAACACAGTAACCCATTCAGAAATAGAGGAAGAAAGAGGTGGAAAGAGAAGGAAAGACAGGTGTGTGTGTGTGTATGTGTGTGTGTAAACGAGAGTGAGAAACAGAGAGAGAGGTGGGGGAGAAGGAAGTGAGAAAGAGAGTGAAAGAGAGGTGAGAGACAGAATGCAACAGCACTCCTTTTTTTCTAATGTCTCCTCTGACTTAAATAGACTAGAGAATGATGTGCTAACAGCACTTAATAGCATGGAAAAATGAAACAAATTACAGGAAAAGGGAAAAGGGAAAGGGAAACATAGCTGACACCAGTATCATTAGGTCAAATGATAAGTTAGGAGAGCAAAGTGTAAACAATAAAAAAAAAGAGAGAGAGAGAATATGGTGGCTCAGAAATGCATCAGGCAAGGGGACAGGAAAATAAGGGGCAACTTAAAAAAGAGAATGGATAAGAACAAACATTCATCGAGAAGGATTATACTTTTATTATTTTTCTTTCACAAAAGCAGGAAAGGGCAACATTAGAACCTTCCTTGATTGTGGTGTAATCCCCACCCCCACAAATGAAACTCAATCCCAATGAGTTGATTTCATCACAAAGACACCCTTTAGGACAGAGTGGAACTGTGTCAAAGGGTTTCCAAGGCTATAAATGTTTAAGGAAGAAGACTGCCACACCTTTCTTGGAATGGCTGGTGGCTTCGAATCCCCAAAATTTTGGTTAGCAGTCAACACCAATGGAAGCAGCAGTCACGAAATCAGATGACATATTGGCTTGGGCAAATCTGCTGCAAAAGACCTCTTTAATTAAAGTGCTGAGGAGCAAAGATCTCTTTTTGAAGACTAAGGTGTGCCTAACCCAAACCATGATATTTTCAATCACCTCATATGCATGAGAAAGCTGGACAAAGAATAAAGAAGACTGAAGAAGAGTTGATGCTTTTGAGTTGTAGTGTTGGCAAAGAATACTGAAAGTACCATGGGCTGCCAGAAGAACTAAAAAATCTGCTCTGGAAGAAGTGCAGGAGGAATGCTCCTTAGAAGTGAGAATGGCCAGACTTCGTCTCACCTACTTTGGTCATATTGTCAGAAGGGACCATCCCTGGAGAAGGATGCTATGCTTGGTAAAGTGGAAGGTCAGTGAAAAAGGGGATGGTCCCTCAATGAGATGGATTGACATAGTGGCTGCAACAATGGGCTCAGGTATAGCAGGGATTGTGAGGCTGGCTCAGGACTGGGCAGTGTTTCATTGTGTTGTGCATAGGGTCAGTGAGTTGGAGATGACTTGACAGTGCCTAAAAACAACAACATTTTTTGGCTGGAAGCCAGTGGAGTGAGTTCAATTCTAGGTCTGAAGGTGACTAGGAGCCCTAATCTCAGGGGTTTTGCCAGTCTCTATCTGAGCAGTAAGCCTGTTTTTTGATTTTTAGTTTTGTTACACATTTTTCTCCCACTCTATCCAGGATCTCCTATTTTGATCCCTTTCTAAGTGGTTGACAGTGATAACTAGGCACCATTTAGTTCTTCTGGTCTCAAGCTCATGTAGGATGAGGGTCTCATGGTCCACTAGTCCCTTGGACTCATTGTTTCTATGTGTCTTTGGTTTTCTTCACTTTTCTTTGCTTCAGACAAGAAGAGACCAATTGTTGCATCTTAGACGGCTGCTTGCAAGCTTTTAAGACTCCAGTCCCTATTCACCGAAGTAGGATGTAGAACAATGATTTTGTATAGTATGTTGTACCAGTTGAGCTTGATATCCTCTGTGTCCTTGGTCCTGAGCCCACGGGCCCAAGAACTTGCTCCCTCAGAGTGGTTGGCTGTGGCTAAGAAGTTATCATAACTTTTCTTATAGCACATACAAATACTTATGTAGAAATAACATCTACCAAACTTATATATGGTCATGGGTATATTCCCTTTTGCCTAGACTTACCTGATCATTCAGCCATCTATGTATCCACCCATATATTAATGTTTGTTATTACTGATAATGTAGTATTGTGTATGTAAAAGTGACTGACTTACTTCATGCAGCATAATGTCTTCCATTATGCTATGAGTTGGAGCCAACTTGATGGCACCTAACAACAACAACAACGTCCTCCAAGTTCATTCATGTTATGAAGTGGCACACCTCAGTCCTCAAAGTGACTTTTTTTTTTTTTTTAACACTTTGAAGAGGTGTTTTGCAGCAGATTTGCTCAATGCAAGGTGTCATTTGATTTCTTTTTTTTTTACTTTCTTAGTTTTTTGTTTTTCTTTTAATTTTATTTTGATTTGGGTGAAGATTTACAATCATTTGATTTCTTGACTGCTGCTTCCATGGGTGTTGATGGTGGATCTAAATAAAATGAAAAATTTGACAACTTCAATATTTTCTGCATTTATCATGATGCTGCTTATTGGTCTAGTTATGAGGATTTTTGTTTTCTTTATATTGAGATGCAATGCATACTGAAGGTTGAAGTCTTTGGTCTTCATCAGTAATTGCTTCAAGTCATCTACATTTTCAGCAAGGAAGATCACGTCATCTGCTTGTCACAGGTTGTTAATGAGTCTTCCTCCAATCTGATGCTACATTCTTCTTCATATAGTACAGCTTCTCAGATTATTTGCTCAGCACACAGATTGAATAAGTATGGTGAAAAGATACAACCCTGATGCACACCTTTTTCTGATTTTAAACCACATAGAATCTCCTTGTTCTGTTGTAATGACTGCCTCTTGGTCTATGTAAAGGTTCCATATGAGCAAAATTAAGTGTTCTGGAATGCCCATTCTTAGAAATATTATCCATAATTTGTTATGATCCACACAGTTGAATGCCTTTCCATAGTCAAAAAACCACAGATAAACACCCTTTTGAAGTAATAAACATTATATAATTAGTTTCCTTTTTATTGACCTCCTCTCTTGATGGGTTGACTTGTGAAATTACTTCAAGGTCAGTTTCCCTAGGGTTTCACTCTTGACTAGGACTGCAGTTTGCAATCACTGCATTCTGGGAAGGTTTTAAACATTAGGAGCTCTGGTAGCATAGTGGCTAAGACACTTGACTGCTAACCAGAAGGCTGGCGGTTCAAACCCACCAGCCACTCCTCGGAAGGAAGGTTGGGCAATCCTACTTCCCTTTGTTGTTGTTGTTATGTGCCGTTGAGTCGGCCCCGACTCATAGCGACCCCTCCTTGGGTTTCCGAGGCAGTATCACTACGGAAGTAGGATTGCCCAACCTGCCTTCCGAGGAGTGGCTGGTGAGTTTGAACCGCCAGCCGTCTGGTTAGCAGGCAAGTGTCTTAGCCACTATGCTACCAGAGCTTAGCCACTATGCTACCATGCTTCCCTTTAAACCAATTAAATCAGAAAGTCTGAAGGGGACTGGAAATGGAATCAGTTTAAAGCTCCAGGTTACTTCACAAGCCTTCAGCCACAGGAGTACGACCTAGAGGAAGCTGGCCCTGGTGGGAGGAGTGGGAGGTGCTACCTCTGATTTGTTCTGAGCAGAACATTTGGCCTCCTAACCGCCAGGGGGCGACCTACGCTCATTTAGTGCTTGTCTCGGAGCGCGCTGCCTGTCCCGGCCAGACGGGCGCATGCTCTGTGCGTTACGGAGACTGCAAGGTTCTGCTCCAATTCCACATGCGGCGTGAGCCTAAGGGCATCATGCTGTGAGGAGATGGGAGGCTGGGTGACTCGCGCGATCAGGAACTTCAATATAGAGAATCGGGCTGAAAGGGAGATCAGCAAGATGAAGCCTACTCTGGCTCCCAAGCACGGCTCCACGAAGAACCTACTTCGAGAGGAGATGAGCCGTGAGTGGTGCGGGGGAGTGCGGGTTCCCATGGCAGGGAGGGCAGTTCCGCACCCGTGGCTCTGGCCTGGAGGCCAGGGTGACTGCAGTAAATCTGTGTGGGTGCAGCGACTTGGTTCAGCCGCCCTCGGGCCGGAGAGGCGCAGGCCGGACGCGGGGGAGGTGGAGCCACTAGGCCGGTGACATTGAGAATGTCCCCTTAGAGCCCGCAGTTGAGTCCGCACCTCCACTTGCTTGGTAGACTTCGGTGATCCGTCTTTCTTAGGCTTTTCTTTTTAATGCTTAAGAGACTTGCAGCAGAGAGTCGGGATTGTGTGCAGCAGAAGTGAATGACCGTATTCCCGGTGTGATAGTCAGTCCTTGAAAGGACTGAATCACTCTCACTGCCATCGAGTCGGATCCTTCTCATAGCGACCCCTCCTTAGGTCTACTGCGGAAGTAGATTGCCCCATCTTCCTTCCGAGGAGTGGCTGGTGGGTTTGAACCGCCAGCCTTCTGGTTAGCAGTCAAGTGCCTTAGGCACTACGCCACCGAGTATCGGAGATTTCTCCAGGTGTCTTCACAGAAGGATTAACGCCGAGCCCGATCTACTATTTTGATCCACATTTAAAATCCGTACTGTTCAAACGATTGTTTAGTTTAAAAGGAATTGAAAAGTGGCTGTCTTGTGCTTAGAATCTTAGAAGAAGTTTTGTTTTGTTTTACTGTTGTGGTGATCTTTTTTTTCCCCCATAGGCCATCCAGAAATTAAAAGAGAAATTGCAAGAAGAGATGACAAGCTGCTTTCATTACTAAAAAATATTTATGTTGATTCCAGAGACCCTGTTTCTTCTGTGCAGGTAATGTATGTTTTAATGAGGTAAATATGTACTTCAACCTTTCTGGGCTCTGGGAATATGATTTATGACTTGCCCTATGCTCTCCAGAAATGCTAACACAGATCAAGAGAAGTATGGGAAGTGGTAAAAGAGAGTATGCGATCTGCAGGTGTAAAAACGTCAATATAACTGAATTGGCAAAGTTTAAGGACAGTGGGCATGGCATGGTTCACTGGATATTTTCTGAATTTCTAAGAGACTTGTTAAAGTATTGATTGACTGTCAACTACATAATACAACTGATGTTGTTTCAGAATTTGTGTGATTTGCTAAGGTATTCTAGTAGCTGTCATTTGAGTGACCCAACCCACTGCCATCAAATCAATTCTAACTCACAGTGACCCCTTTGGGTTTCCAAGGCTGTAAATCTTTACGGAAGTAGATTGCCTCATCTTCCTTCTGCACAGCAGCTGGTGGGTTTGAACTGCTGACCTTTTGATCAGCACTCAAATGTCTTACACACTGCTCTACCAGAGTTCCTTTGAATGACCAAAAACCAAAAAAAAAAAAAACCCAAACCCACTACCATTAAGCCCATTCTGACTCAGCAACTGCCGTTGGATTTCTAAGGCTGTAAATCTTTATGGAAGTAGATTGCCTTGTCTTCCTTCCATGTAATGGCTGGTGAGTTTGAACTGTCAGCCTTCTGGTTAGCAGTCAGATGCCTTAGGCATTGTGCCACGAGAGCTCCTTGGAGTGACCCAAGAAATGCTTTAATAGTCTTTTCTGATCCTCCTGTGGATTGAAGTGTGTTCTAATATCAGGAACTCTTTTAGTATGATTTTTTTAAGAACATATACCCAGATTGTTGCTGTTGTTAGGTGCCATTGACTCTTCAGGATCCTATGTACAACAGAACAAAACACTCCTCAGTTCTGCACCAGCCTCACAATCCTTGCTATACTTGAGCCCATTTTGCAAGCACTGTGTCGATCCATCTCATAGAGGACCTTCCTCTTTTTCACTGACCTTCCACTTTACCAAACATTCTTCAGGGAGAATGGTCCCTTCTGACAACATGACCAAAGTAGGTGAAATGAAATCTGGCCATTCTCACGTCCAAGGAGCATTCCGGGTACATTTCTTCCAGGACAGATTTGTTAGTTCTTCTGGCAGTGCATGGTACTTTCAGTATTCTTTGCCAACACAACTCAAAAGCATTAACTCTTTGGTCTTCCTTGTTCATTGTCCAGCTTTCACATGCATATGTAACAGTTGAAAACACCGTGGATTGGGTTAGGTTCACCTTAGTTTTCAGAGACATCTTTGCTCTTCAGCACTTTATATGCTCTTCACATATAAAATATATACAAAATACATATTAAAAAAATATAGATATAATTTTTAAAATATATTTTATTGAAATATAATTTATGTACAGCTCTTCAACACTTTAAAGAGGTCTTTTGCAGCAGATTTGCCCAGTGCAATACATTGTCTGATTTCTTGACTACTGACTGCTTCCATTGGAGTTGATTGTGGAACTGAGTAATATGAAATCCTTGACAACTTCAATCATTTCTCCATTTTTCATGATACTGTTTATTGGTTCAGTTGTGAGGATTTTCTTTTTTTTAATTATATGTTGTGGTTTTTTTTTTTTTTTTTTTTTTTAATTTTTTATTTTTATGGTGTTCTCTCCCCTCCCCTCCCCTCCAACCCCTGGTATCCAAAAAAGAGAGTTTGTGAGTGTTTTCATTTCCTTTATTTTGAGGTGTAATCCATACTGTGGTCTTTAATCTTCATCGGTAAGTGCTTTAAGTCATCTTCACTTTCAATAAGCAAGCTTGTATTGTCTGCATATTGTAGATTTTTAATGAGTCTTCCTCCAATCCTGATGCCACATTCTTCATATAATCCAGTTTCTCAGATTATTTGCTCAGCATGCAGGTTGAATAAGTATGGTGAAAGGATACAACCCTGGCACACTCCCTTCCTGATTTTAAATCATGCAATATCCTCTTATTCTGTTTGAACCATAGCTTTCAGGTCTATGTATACGTTCCTCATGAGCACAGTGAAGTGTTTTGAAATTCCCGTTCTTCTCAATGTTATCCGTAATTTGTTATGCACACGTCAAATGTTTTTGCATAGTCAATAAAACATAAGTAAACATATTTCTGGTATTCTTTGCTTTGAGCCAAGATCTCTTTGATATCACCAATGATATCCCTCATTCCATGTCCTCTTCTGAATCCAACTTGGATTTCTGAAAGTTCCCTATCAATATATTGCTGTAATTTTTTAAATTTCTTTTTTATCTTTTGCAAGAGTTTACTTGCTTGTAGTATTAATGATACTGCTCAGTAATTTCCACATTCTGTGGGATCACCTTTCTTTGGAATAGATACAGACATGGCTCTCTTCTAGTCGATTGGTCAGGTAGCTGTCTTCCACATTTCTTGGCATAGATGAGTAAGTGCCTCCAGCGTGGCAGCCATTTGCTTAAATATCTCAGTGGGTATTCTGTCAATTACTGGAGCCTAGTTTTTCACCAATTCTTTAGTGCTGCTTTGACTTCTTGCAATATCATCAGTTTTTGATCATATGCCACCTCTTAAAATGGATGAACATTGACCAATTCTTTTTGGCCCAGTGACTGTGTGTATTCTATCTTCTTTTGATGTTTCCTGCATCATATTGCTCATAGAATCTTTCAGTATTGCAATTCAAGGCTTAATTTTTTTCTTCAGTTCTTTCAGCTTGAGAAATGCCAAGTATGTCCTTCCCTTTTGGTTTTCTAACTCCATGTCTTTGCACATTTCATTATAATAATTAACTTTGTCTTCTCTCGCTGCTCTTTGAAATCTTCTGTTGAGCTCTTTTATCTTGTTATTTCTTCCATTTGCCTTAGGTACTCTGTTCAAAAGCAAGTTTCATATCCAGATGGGATGTATAAAATTAGGATACACTGGGAATAGGGACCTAGGAGGTCTGGTAGCATAGTACCTAAGGTACTTGACTGCTAACCAGAAGGCTGGTGGTTCAAACCCACCAGCCACTCCTTGGAAGGAAGGTTGGGCGATCTACTTTCATAGTGATACTGCCTCAGAAACCCAAGGAGGGGTCACTATGAGGCGGGGCCAACTCGACGGCACAGAACAACAACAACAACATGTAAATCCATATATACTGTGAACAGAACAGACCTAGTCCTTGCTCTCATAGTGCTTTCAGTGTAAGGGACCCAGACATTCAACAAGTTACCAACAGTTAAGTACATGATTACTGATGTGTCTATGAAGAAGTAGTATAGGCACTGTGAGAGTATACCAGAGGAACCTGTTTTAGATTGGAGATCAGAGATTGTTTCTGAGAAAGTGACATTTAAACTTATATCCAAAGGATGCATTGGAGTTAAGCAGATGAGTTTATGGGGGCAGGAGGGTTCTGAATAGAGAAAAGAGTTTCATCAAGGAAGAGGCTAGTACAAACATTGACGCCTAAATTTTTTTCTGTTCTAAAATTATGTCTCTCAAGGCAATCACAGATGTAGTTAATTGCACAGACATGGTTATTAAAGGAGGTATTAAAGGTGATGTAGTGGTTAACATATTCATCTGCTAACCAAAAGGTTGGTGGTTCAAACCCATTAGTTGCTCTGTTTGGAGAAAGATGAGGCAGTCTGCTTCCATAAAGATTCACAGCCTTGGAAATCCTATGGGGCAATTCTGCTCTGTCCTGTACGGTCGCTATGAGTCAGAATTGACTTGATAGCAGTGGGTGGATGGTTATTATTACACATTTAATTGGAGAGGAGGAAGAAAACTTACATGCAAATAAGGTTTGTAAGTTGTTACATATAGCAATTAAAGGGTTTATTTATCACAAAATGCACACACACAAAAGCATATGTTAGTTTATGTCTTCTGTCTTTATTATTTGTAGATTGGTGTTGCACTGATATTTCCAAGTGTTGTTGTTCATGTTACAATTATGCATTTGAAAATTCGTTCTTGGAGGGGTAAAGAAAATTAACTCTCTTTATTTATAAAGCACAGATACACATGTAATACATAAAAGAGGTACATGGTAGTATTAAAATTTTAAGAGCAGATATTACAAAAAATCTAAAAAGACTCCTCGAGGGGAGAGATAATAAAAAAAGTTGAATTTACTGGTTATATTGTTTGTACCTTTTTTTATTTTGGGCCATTAAGAGTTGTGTTAATTATTTGTAATGTCTCTAAACGTTAATGACACTCTGTCTATCATATGGCAGGTAATTTATTTGTTGCTTAACTTTTTTTACGTATTATTACTGTTCACAATTTTATCAAATATATTGATCTTTTTGCCTTTATGATATTTAGCTTTATCATATATAGAAATTCTGTGCCTACCCTACCATCAAAAAAATAATCTTCTATATTTTCTTTCGAAACTGTATGTTAAAAATCCTACCTGTTTCGCATTGTCGTTATTTGCTGTCGAGTCGGCCCCAATTCATAGCGACCCCTCCTTGGGTTTCCGAGGCAGTATCACTACGTATTTGGTGTGTGAATAGATCAGTTTAACAGTCCTTTTCTACTCACTTAAAATGCTCCTTTGTGTAGTGGTACAATGATTAAGCGCTCAGCTGGTAACTGGAAGGTTGGCAGTTCGGATCCACCCAGTGGCTCCACAGGAGAAAGACCTGGGAGTCTGCTCTAGTAAAGATCCAGGCTAGAAAGCTATGATGTAGTTCCAGTCTGTCACATGGGATCACTATGAGTCAAAAAATAACAGCGTCTGACAACTTATGTGTATGCACATCACACATACATGCACATACGAATGTTTGTGGACTTACCCATTCTGTTTATATATGTTCTACACCAGAGCCTCACCTTTTTAATTAATAGAGCTTAAAAATACTTATTTAATGTTATTTATTAGCATTAGTAATCTTTATGAAATTTCATTCTTTAAAAAAATTTTTTGGTTCTTTTACATTTTTTTCTAAATGAAATTAATTTTCTTTTCTATATTTATACCTCTTACATCTTCCTCTTATTGGGTTGTTTATAACATTAACATAACATTACCATAGCAAAAGTGGACATTCTAGCCTGTTCCTCTCATATGATGCCTCTGATGTTTTTTCATGAATTTTGATAATGTGAAACTGGTTTCTTAAAAAAGTACTTTGTCACATTTGGGAAATTTTTTCCATTTCTGGTTCCCTAAGAGTTTCCTATCTTTCAAATCACGAGACTGTATTAAATTCTGTCAAATAATTATTGAATGTCAAATAATAATATAGCATTTAATATTAATCACAGGGGAAATCTGAGTAAAAATACATATGAAGTGGAAGGGGCATCTTCCTGGGAATAGGAAGATGAGAGAAGCATTGACTTTCAGAAGGTGAAGAAGAAGATAGAGTGTTTCAGACTAATCTCGCAATATGGAGTTATGAGCGTGTGCTCTGCCTTTGGAAAATGATTTAGGGCCAGTATGATTGTAGTAAAGGAGCTCTGGTAGCATAGTGCCTAAGGCACTTGACTGCTAACCAGAAGGCTGGCAGTTCAAACCCACCAGCCACTCCT
>NW_006921674.1:2872131-2890335 GCF_000298275.1 Orycteropus afer afer | reverse complement strand
AACCCAAGGAGGGGTCGCTGTGAGTTGGGTGGACTCCATGGCACATAACAACAACAACAACATGATTGTAGTAAAGTGGGAGAGGATAATAGGGATAAGATCTTGAAGGTCTTTATTTGTCCTGCTAAACAATTGGGATTTTATCCTGAGGACAATGGGGAGTCATTGAAGAGTTTAACGCTAAAAATGGCATCAGGTTTGCTTCCTAATGGGGAAAATCGGCTGTATGGGAGCAAAGTGGATTTTATCCAGTTAAAGGAGACCAGTTAGATTTTTTCAGTAGTTCCTATAAGAGATACTTGTTTGAGTAGTGAGTTACTGACGGAAAAGTCAGTAGATTTGAGAAAGATATTGTTGTTATGTGCCATCGAGTTGGACCCAACTCATAGTGACCCCTCCTTGGGTTTTCGAGGCAGTATTGCTATGGAAGTAGTTTGCCCCATCTTCCTTCTGAGGAGTGGCTGGTGGATTTGAACCGCCAGCCTTCTGGTTAGCAGTCAAGTGCCTTAGGCACTATGCTTACCAGAGCTCCTGAGAGAGACGTAGGTAGTATCAACAGGATTTGGTCATTGATTAGATGGATGAGGAACAGGGTTGTGTCAGATACAATCCCTAGTTTTTGACAAAGGATAAGGGCCTGGTGGTATCAGTCATTGAGATTGGGAATGTTGGAATAAAACTGGATTTTCAGGAGAAAGCGATGCATTTAGTGGTGGTGGTGGTGGTGGTAGGTGCTGTAGGTTCAGTTCCAGTGCACAGCAACCCTGTGTACAACAGAATGAAACACTGCCCAGTCCTGCACCATCCTCACAAACATTGCTATATTTGAGTCCATCGTTGTAGCCACTGTGTTGGTCCATTGAGGATTCTTTTTGCTGACCTTCTTTACCAAGCATGATATCCTTCTCCAGGGACTGGTTCCTCCTGATAAAATGTCCAGAGTATGTGGGACATGAAGTTTTGCCATCCTCACGTCTAAGGATCATTCTGGCTATACTTCTTACAAGACACATTTATTCATTCTTCTGGCAATCTATGATATTTTTAGTATTCTTTTGCCAACACCATGATTCAAAGTCATCAGTTCTGTCTTCCTTATTCATTTTCCAGCTTCTGTATGCATATGAGGTGCATGGTAGACATTAAGTTTTAGACATTGAATTTTAGGTGCTTGTAGTTCATGCAAATGGAGATGCCCTTCAGGCATTTGATAATTTGGGTCTGGAAGTGAGGAGAAAGGTATAGCTCTGGGATCAAGATCTTAGTGATGAACATAATGATTGTGATGAAAGTTAGGGAAGTGTGAGGGGCCTGAACTTGGGGTAGCACATCATTTAAAAAGCAGCAGAAGGGAAAGGGGTCCACAAAGAAAACCAAGAAGAAACCACCGGAGGGATAGATGGAGAATCAGAAGGGAACTGGCATGATATTCAAGAGGCAAGATCGTCACAGGTATATTGGAATGGTCAACAGTGTTAGTATTAGATGGTGTTGTTGTTGTTGTTGTTATGTGCCGTCAAGTCGGCCCCGACTCATAGCGACCCCTCCTTGGGTTTCCGAGGCAGTATCACTACGGAAGTAGGATTGCCCAACCTTCCTTCCGAGGAGTGGCTGGTGGGTTTGAACCGCCAGCCTTCTGGTTAGCAGGCAAGTGTCTTAGCCACTATGCTACCAGAGCTCCTAGATGGTGTAGTGAGTTCAAATAAGGCCTGAAAAGTGTCGTCTGGATTTAATAACTAGGAGGTCAAGAGATGGCAGTTGTCATTATCTTTTAAAACTTGACTGAAAAGAAAACCGATCATAAGAGTGGTTTTGGGTTTTGCAGGTATTTTTAAATGGTAGTGACTACAGTATCTGTGTTTTGAGCAGAAAGCACTAGGCAGGGTGCAGCTGAAGAGGAAAAGGGAATGGTTGGCATAGCTAGGTAATGGGAGTGGAATACAGCACAGATGGCAGGGAGTAGGCTAGGATGGGTGTGCACAGGTTTTGTTTACTTATTGTGTGGGTTTTGGGGACACAGTTTATTTTTTCTGAAGATCAATATCTATAGCAATATATTAAATTCAAGATGCTTAGGACACAATGAATGCGAAATACAAAACTAGGAAACAGAATAAGGTTATGAAGTAAAACTGTTAGGGCAGGATCAGAATTTTGCCTTTCTAAAGCAGGTACAATTTTTTTTTTATCTAATCTTATCAATTATTTTCTTTTTTTATCTTATTAATACACATTGAAAACTTGTGAGTGAATGGTATATATTTATAGTCTAGAATGAGCTAAATTTGTTAGTGATGATTTAGAGTTGTATTAATGAAATGGTGGTATGGCAAAAGTATCATCAAAATATGACGTATCATCATGAGAAAATACAGCTCATGGAGGCATGTGTGGTATTAATTTGAAGAGCAATAATGGAGATAGAGTATGAACCTTTTCTCTCATCTTTTTTTTTTTTTTTTTGATAGGCTAAAGATGGTGGAACACGTCAAGAGCCAAAGGAGTTCAGATTGCCAAAAGGCCATCATCACGTTGACATGGTGAATATTACAAACATTCCCAAAGGCAAAATTTCAATTGTAGAGGCATTGACACTTCTCAATAATCATAAACTTTACCCAGATACATGGACGGCTGAGAAAATAGCGCAAGAATACCATCTAGAGCTGAAAGATGTAAATTCCCTTCTCAGATACTTTGTTACTTTTGAAGTCAAAATCTTTCCTTCTGGAGACAAGAAAGCAATACAACCAAAATGAAGAAAATGATAAAATTGCTTTTCCTCTGTGTCCTCTCCATCTTCTTGTCCTATTCGGTTCCACATTTTAAATGGATGAATGTTTAAAACCCTCTCCTTATGAGAATACACTATTTATTGAGCTCTGCTTCTTAAGATTGCTGAGAGAATGAGAGTCTTTTTATTTTTTAACTTTAATTTGGTTTAGGCATATGATTGTGTGTATAGGTCAGAATGACTAATCATCTGCAAACCATCTATAAATTCAATATAATAAAAGAATGTGTTATTTTAGGTATGTGTATCAGCTTTTAAATTAGTCACGTGGTCTCTCGGAGAATGTCCTGAAGCCCTCATAACATTCAGAGTTTCACTTTTCAGTTTAGGTGGTTAGTGAAAATAAGAACTGTCCTGACTGTTGAGACCTTTCTTGCTAGAGGCAGGTAGAGTTGGTAGTAAGGTAGAATAATAGTATTTCCCAAATAAAAGCAGACTGGATGAAAATTAATAGAAAATGCATTTTTATCATTAATTCAGGGATGGATAAAAAAATACTGGGGGTTCTTTTGTTTTAGATTGGCTTTAAGTATGGAATAACTAAAACTACTGAAAAAAAAAAATTCTGGTCTTTGGGTGGTGCACAAAGTTGGTGCTTGGCTACTAGCCGAAAGGTAGGCAGTTTGAACCCACCCAGCAGCGCCATATGAGAAAAGTCTAGCGATCTACTTCTGGAAGATTACAGCTGGTGGAAGCCCTGTTAGCTAGTTCTCCTCTGACATTTCATGGGGTCGCCATAAGTTGAAATCGACGGCAATGGAGTATAAACTTTTAACAGCCTCTACTGGGACAAGAGGAGCCCTGGTGGTACAGTTTTGAAGTGCTCAGCTACTAACTATAAGGTTGGCGGTTCCATCTTTCTGGTAGAAAGATGTGGCATTCTGTTCCGTAGAAGTTACAGCCTTGGAAACTATGGGGCAGTTCTCTGTCTTACAGAATCATTGTGAGTTGGAATCAACTCCAGCAGCAGGTTTGGTTTTTTGGTTTTGGCTTTCACAAAAAGGTAAATCTCAGAAGTTTTAGAGAGATAATGGGAACTGTCTAAAATATTAATTTTTCTCTAGATTTAATGTAGAAATACGAGAATTT
Organism: Orycteropus afer afer; assembly: GCF_000298275.1. Taxonomy (NCBI): domain Eukaryota; kingdom Metazoa; phylum Chordata; class Mammalia; order Tubulidentata; family Orycteropodidae; genus Orycteropus; species Orycteropus afer. The sequence goes on along the minus strand of NW_006921674.1, from coordinate 2,886,452 downwards.
TAAAGAACAGTTCAGTCAAAGAAGAGCCGTGGTGAGATTTGATGATGAAATACACATATTTTCCAATTTTAATGCTAGTTGGGGAAAAAGGGCAAAGTAGAAGCTTAGATACGCTCATTGGCAGGGACCTGGGAACTTGCTGATTTATCCATTCAGCAAACTTACACAAGCACAATGTATACCAGTTCTAGAATCTTGAATAAGACTGTGAGTTTAGCTCTCCCTTGTACTACCTGTGGGATCTTGAGTAGATCATGTACCTTCTTTGAGATTGAATTTCCTCTTGAAGGTGGATATAATGCTGTAAGGGTTACTGCAAAGATACATAATAAAGAGGCTACCAAGGACTAATCAAATATGAATTGTTTGTTGTAGTCAAAGACAAAGGCCTGGGAGGATATCTGACCTTTCTAAAATTGGTCTTAGTTTATGCCATAGCCAGGTCCAGAATTTCTGTTTTCACAGTCCTAGTGGGATGTTTTTTCTGCTGGGCCCAAAAGAAATATGACAAAAATGCAGGATGTGTGAGTTGTAGGAATATTAGGGAATATAGTAAAATTCCAGGTTGTCAGTCTCTTAGGGAAGAAATCCTAAACCCTAAACCCTATACCTGTGGATGGGAGCTCTGGTAGCATAGTGCCTAAGGCACTTGACTGCTAACCAGAAGGCTGGCAGTTCAAACCCACCAGCCACTCCTTGGAAGGAAGGTTGGGCAATCCTACTTCCGTAGTGATACTGCCTCGGAAACCCAAGGAGGGGTCGCTATGAGTCGGGGCCGACTCGATGGCAAATAACAACAACATACCTGTGGATGTAAGCCCATTAGGGAATAGGGTGTTCTTTGTTATGTTAATGAGGTCATATCGTGTACAGTGTTTTAAGCTAATCAACTTTGGGATATAAAAGGTACAGATTAGGTTCAGAAGCAAACAAGCTCCAATGGGTAAAGAGTGATGCCACGTGGAGATTGCCAAAGAATGTGGTGAAGAACACTAGAGAAGCTGAGGGGAGCATTTTCCCCCTGAGTGTACACAAAGGCTTCCTCTAGGGCTAGTGCCCTGACTCTAGGCTTCTAGCCTCTCAGACTGTGAGAAAATAAACTTGTCTGTTAAAGTCACCCACTGTGGTATTTCTGTTACAGCAGCATTAAGAAGCTAAAGCATGTTTTCTATTACATGAATAGACCATGTCTAGCTTATGTCTGTTTTGTAGAGAGTTAGTGAAAAAGTGCAAAACCCTCAATGACATGGATTGACAACAGTGGCTGAAATGATGGGTTCAAACACAGCAAGGATTGTGAGGATGGTGCCAGACTGGGGAGTGTTCCATTCTGTTGTACATAAAGTTGCTATGAGTCTGAGCCAATTCAGTGGCACCACAACATTTTATGTTTGGTTCAATACAGTAGTTACATTAAGAAAAGAAAGGACTCTAATGATAGAAGAAGACATTTTAAAACTTACATATATCAGTCATCAAAACTTTTTATCAGGGAAAAGTCAATACTTGAACCACCAGGACTGTAATTTCCTAATCATCTTTCTCTTCAGATCTGCATGATGTGGTTTGTTGTTAGCTGCCGTGGTGGAGTCTGGATGTGGTTCAAACCCACTAGCTGCTCCGCAGAAGGAAGACAGGGTAACCTACATCCATAAAGATTTATAGCTTTGGAAACCCAATCGGGATCACTGAGTAGGAATCAACTTGATGGCAGTGAGTTTGGGTTTTTGGTTTGGAAGTAATTATTGTAGGTTATCTTTGGAACCTTGAGCTCCTAACCACTACCCTATGTTGCCTGCTTATAGGATTATGAGGAGTAAGATGAAATGTAAGGTGCCTGGGGCATATGAGAGTCACCTGTGCAGCTCTGGAAAACTAGAGATGCTTGGGCTCTGTGCCATGGGAAACTGGTTTGAAGTTTGGGAGACTCCCATGCACTTGTATTACAAAGAATAGATAGATGGTGGATAAAAGCCACTGTAAGCAATTGTAAGCAATTGAGAATTATGTCAGGTTATGTGAGAGTGCAGAGAAACACCCTACTTTTATGATTCATTGCTGACCAGAATATTTCACCTTCAGGACCTTTTCAAATAGACAATGCTGTGCTTGCCGACTGTATACCATGCCTATAGAGTACATCAGAATAATTTCATACATTTACTGTATTTTAATTACATGAAGGCATTTGATACTCATTTGGGCATAATGGAGAATATTTTTTTGTGTATTGGTAGCTCTAGTAAACTCAAGCTGTGGGGTGCTTATCTGTTCAGAATAGGCAGACAATGTGGGTCTGTAAACAGTGTATCAGGTGTGCAAGAGAGGCATAAAGCTGGCTTTTCACTTCCTGTGTGGTCCCTCTGAGGCCATCTGCATTTTAGGTGAGATGCTGGATAAAGTAAGTAGGATGCTGGCTCTGCTTGCTGTAGTTCCTAACACTGACGATGCTTCCCTAGTGGGACTTGAGACTGAGGGGGTAAGAATGTAGGCAGATTGTATCTTTAACCCATATTGTTGCTTGAAAACACTACAAATTCAATATGAAAAAAAATATTATGATCTCATTAAATGAAGGATGCATCAATTAGGAGAAGGGAGAATAATAGTTACATTTTATTAATTAGGCAATGTTACAAAATATTCTACAAAACATATAGGAAGAATAGATAATGATATGAGATAACCAAACTAGAGAAAAATAATTACTGAAAATCTGATAAGAGGAGACATGATGAAAGGAGGAAAGAGGAGATTATCTTAGCCATTATATCCTTCATGGATAAAAGTACATGAATAAGTCCTGACTCCAACTTACTTAGAGTTTATTTACAATGAAGATGAAAAATAATTTTAAAATATTTTGGTATCCTCATTTGTTCACCATAGATTAATTATGTGCAGATGGTTAAACCTTACAAAGGTTGTCAGTTCGAATCCACCAGAGGCACCTCAGAAAAGGCCTGGCGAATACATAGGAGTCACGATGAGTTGGAATTGACGACATCTAGTGATTACCATATACCTAGAAGTTTTCTAGCGATGGGGGTACATCAGTAAATAGATGATGCCTCTGATCTCCTTGAACCTACATCACCTTTTAAATAAGAGTGACACACATTAATTCATTTTGTAGATTTTAATGTATTTATCATGATTATCTTTAGCTCCAGCAAAGCAGAGGCTTAGTAAATGTTGAGCAAGTGGGCTTTAAAATAATAGAGAAGCTTAGTATGTGGGATCAAATTAACCAAATTGGATTGTATACTCTGACTTAAAAGGCTATACTGATCATTTAAGACTTTGATTTGGCCTCTAAATCACAGTTTTACCAGAGTATCTGTAACACTGGAGACAGGACTGGTACATAACATTCAGAATTTGAGGCTGTGGCTCACATAGTCTGTTGGACGAGTTGTTTCTTTGAGTCTTTGATTTTCTTCATTCTTCTTTCCTCTGGACAAGGACAGACCAATGGTTGCATCTTAGATGTCTGCTTACTAGCTTATTTAAGACCCTAGTCCCTACTTATCGCAGGAGGGTGTAGAACATTGTCTCTGTGGAGTATATTATGCCAGTTGACTTGCTTGTCTCCTGAGATTGTGGTCCTTAGCCCCCAAGCTCAAGACTAATTCCCACAATGTTATAGATAAGAAGTTTTCATAACTCTGCCCCTGTTTATTCTACATTATACATGATATGTTTACAGCACGTAAAAATATGCATGTAGAAATACCCTCTGCCAAATCTATATATGGTCATGGGTATAGTCCCATTTGCCTACCCATACCAGTTCAGCTTGTATATCTGCCTGTATATCTACTCATAGATTATTGTTTGTTATTACTGATATTGCAGGATTATGTATGTAATAGTATCTATCTTTGTTATCCATAACTCTTGTGCATCTCTCCGTGTCTTCCTTTGCTTTCATGATGTGCTCATTACTTTGATATAAGAAGGACTAGATAGTGCCCGGCTACCACTAATGACCACTCTAATTGGAACCACAGGGAAAAAAAAAAAAAAAAAAAGTGGGAGAATGGAGAATAAAATTCAAAATCTTAAAGAAGACCGGATTTACTAGTCTGATGGAGACTGGTGGAACACCCAAGACTGTGGCCCTTAGACACCCTTCAGAACTGGAATGAAACCTACTCCCAGGCATCGACTTGCAGCCAAACAATGGACTGGCCTATAAAATGAACAATAACATTTGTGAAGAGCCTACTTTCTCGGAATAATCAACTATATGAGGACAAAAGTCAGCCTTTGCCCAAAAACAAAGCTCAGAAGGGCAAATGGATACAGGGAACCTAGGGAAGAAGCAGAAAGAGTGTTGTTACATTGAGGGAATTACAACTAATGTTGTGAAATAAAATGTTTAAAAACTGTTGAATGGAAAACTAATTTGTTCTGTAAGCTTTCACCTAAACTACAATAAAAGGTAAAATGAGTATTCAGGATTTTAAAGCACAAGGAAGTTAATTTAAAGATAAAAGTCAAATTTGTTGCTGAGTTAAAGTTTAAGAGAGAAACCCAGAATAGTGAACCCAATACTGAAGGAAGAGTTTGGAAAACTGACACCATCTGACTTCAAGATTTACTATAAAGCTACAGTGAACGAGAAAATATGGTATTAGTGAAGAAATAGACAACTACATAAATGGATCAGAATAGAGAGCCCAGAAATCTACCCATACAAATATAATCAACCAACCTTTGATAAAGAAGCAAAGGCAATCCAATGGAGAATGGGTAGTCTTTTCAACAAATGGAGCTGAAGCAACTGGACATTCATATGCAAAACAATGAACCTAGATATATGTTTCACAAAAAATAACTCAAAATGGACCATAGACATAAATGTAAGATGCAAAACTACACAATTTCAAGACAATTATCATAGAAGAAGACCTTGGTAACTTTGGTTTAGCTACAACACCAAAAGCATGATCCATAAAAGAACAAATTGGGTAAGTTAGACTTGATTAAAATAAAAAACTTGTGCTCTGCTAAAAATGCTGTTAACAGAAAGAAAAGACAAGCCACAGTTTGGGAGAAAGTATTTGCAAAACACATCTCTGCTAAAGGACTTGTATCCAAATTATATAAAGAATTCTTAACACTCAACAATAAGAAAACTTAACGATCCAATTACAAAATGAGCAAAAGATTTGAACAGACACTGTAGCAAAAAGATATACAGATGGCAAATAGGCATACAAAAAGATGCTCAACATCCTGTATTATTTGAAAATTACAGATTAAAACAATAAACCTATTAGAATAGCTGAAATCCAAACCTCTGACAATATCTAATATTGTAGAGCATGTGGAGTAACACATGATAGGAATGCAAAATGGTGCAGTCACTTGGGAAGACAGCCTGGTGGTTTCTTGTAAAAGTAAACCTATGCTTTCATATTGTTAGGTGCCATCAAGTCAGCTTTGACTCACAGTGACCCCATGTAAACAGAATGAAACACTTCCAGGTCCTGTGCCATTCCCACAACACTTGATATGCTTGAGCCCATCATTGCAGCCACTATCGATCGCTCCTTAAGGATCTTTCCATTTTTTGGTGACTGTTTACCAAGCTTGATATCCTTCCCCAGGGACTGGTCCCTTCCGACAACATGACCAAAGTAGGTGAGAGAAAGTCTGGCCATTCTCATGTCTAATGGGCATTCCAGCTGCACTCCTGTAGGACAGATTTCTTTGTTCTGGCAGTCCTCGGTCTTTTCGGTATTCTTCACCAGCACCATAATTCAAAGGCATCAACTCTTCTTCATTCTTCCTTATTCATTGTCCAGCTTTCACATGCATGTGAGAAGACTGAAAATACCCTGGCTTGGGTTAGGCATACTATAGTCTTTAAAATGACATCTTTGCTCTTTAACACTTTAAAAAGTCTTTTGCAGAAGATTTGTCCAGTGCAGTATGAAATCTAATTTGTTGACTGCTGCTTCCATGGGTGTTGATTGTCCACCAGTGATCTTTCAGTTTGTCATACTGTGGTGGCTTATGTGTTGTGGTGAGGCTGGAGGTTATGGCAATGGTATTTCAAATACCAGTAGGGTCACCCATGATGGACAGTTTTCAGCTGAGCTTCCAGACTGAGAAAACTGGGAAGAAGGACAGGGCCATCCACTTCTGAAAACATTGGCCACTGAAAACTTTATGAATAGGTTTACTCTTCAATCTCATAATCACAGTCCTAGGTATTTACTGAAATGAGTTGAAAATGTATGTCCCTGTAACCTGCACATGAATGTATAGAGCAGCATTATTCATAATTGCCTGAATTGAAAGCAACCAAGATGTCCTTCAGTAGGTGAATGGCTTAACAAACTGTGGTGCATACTGTGATATTAATCATTGATAAAAAGAAATACGCTATGAAAAGAAATAGAAGAAACTTTAATGCATACTTCTAAGTGAAAGAAGCTAATCTGACAAAGCAACATACTACATGATTCCAACTACATGGAATTCTGGAAAAGGCAAAATTATAGAAACAATAGAAAGATGAGGGGTTCAAGAATAGGGGGAGAAGGATGAATATGTAGGTCAAACTGAAGCTCCCTGTCATCAAGTTGATAGTGACCCCTGTTGGGTTTCCAAGGCTGTAAATCTTTAAGAAAGTAGAATGCCTCATCTTTCTTCCACAGAGCAGCTGGTGAGATCGAACCACCAACCTTTTGGTTAGCAGCTAAATGCTTTAACCACTACACCATCAGAGCTCCGTTGAATATGTGGAGCACAGGATATTTTTTGGGCAGTAAAAAAAAGTATTTTATATGATACTATAATGATGGACACATGATTATGCATTTGTCAGAATCCATAGGACTCACACAGAGTGAACCTTAATATAAATCATGATCTTTAGTTAATAATTATCAATATTAGTTCATCATTTGTAATAAATGTACCAAAAAACCCATTGCCATTGAGTTGATTCTGACTCATTATGACCCTATAAGACAGAGGAGAACTGCCTCATAGGGTTTCCAAGACTGTAAATCTTTAGGAAGCAGACTGCCTCCTGTGTCTCCTATGGAGAGGCTGGTGGGTTTGAACCATGGACCTTTTGGCTAGCAGCTGAATGCTTAACCACTATGCCACCAGACCACCCACAAATGTATCACAGGAAGGCAAAATGTTAGCAATAGGAAAAACAGTGTTCAGAGAGGAGTGGGATATATGCGAATTCTGTTTTTCTGCACAATTTCTCTGTAAACCTAAAACTGCTCTAAAAAATAAAGTCTTTTTAAAAAAAGAGAAGGGTAGACCCTCCCTCTGCTTGAAGAAAAGAACTAAATTCTTGTTGATGGGGTCTGAATTAGATATGGTTTTAAGAAATACTTAATGTCCAGGATGGCAGTAGGACTATCCAAACAGAGCATATGCTGACTGATTTGTGCTGATGGGATATCAGCATTGCCTGAGTCTGAAGTTTATTGTTAAAGAAGAAAAGAAAGGAGCAGGGGTATTGATGTTTTTGGAAGAATTTGATTGAAGGATGTTTTCTGAGGGATGTAAGAGCAAAGAAGGAAAGAATTCCGAGATAAAAATATTTGAGGTTAGCAGGGTCAGAGGAAGAGAGGAAGGAGGGAGGTGAACAGGGTGGACAGGAGAACTGGAATCCTGGTGGTTGTGTAAGAAAGGAGAGGCCCACTGCTGGAAATCTCCAAGTAGGTGGATTTGGCAAAGTTCTTACACAGTGTGACTGTATAATTTATATCCTAAATTAAGACACTTTGGAAAGTGAAAGGGGCAATAATTACATGAGGACAATAAGTATAAAATGAGATTGTGCTGCACAAACTAGGAGTTATGGTCACCATAACCACAGAAAGAGCTGGATACAACCCTCTTACCCTCCGCTTTGTCAGCATTTATCATCCCATCATTGACCACCCAAGAATGACTCCTATTTGCCAGAAGGCATTGCTCAATCCCCAGCTAATATTTGTGCATGGACATTCTCCTTCATGTTTACTCTTCATATTTACTAAATATCCATAATCCCAAGGAAAGGAGAGTGGGGCCTTGGTGCATGGACGTTCTCTTCTTCATATTTACTAAACATCCATAATCCCAAGGAAAGGAGAGCGGGGCCTTGGACAACTAGTGGTAGGATGGTGAGGAAGTTCCTGAACTTGTGCTTGGAGGTTTGAACTGATGGCACCCTGAATTGGGGCTGTACTTAAAGACAGCGTGTTGGGCACAAGTTCAAAATATGTAAGAAATGAGTAAGTGCAAAGGATTTATAATTCCATAAAACTCAGCCATCACTCATTACTTGATAGTTGCTCTATCTTGTTTTGACAAAGACCAAGACATGAAATAGTTTGAGAGAAGGAAAGTCTCTCTCTCTGTTTATCTCACACTCCATATATTACTTCTGCTTTAAGAATAATAGGACTGAATTACTTGTTAGGGGAAATGATAAAATATCAGAAGATCTTATTAGGTATAAATCACTACACAAAACACAGAACTTTACATTCAGAGTATTTGGGTCACTAATTCCATGGACATCCTATGTCCTTTGGCATTGTCAGTGCTGCAACAATAGAACTATGTCTCAGGAGCACATGTGAGTAGAAGTGTAGAAGGGCTTATTTGCTAGTTAGAAGAATGCAATCCTGAGCAAGGTTAGGGTTCTGTAATTTTTTAAAATGTATTGATATTTTAAATATATAATATGTAACACCAAAATTGTTTATTTTTTTGTGACCTTTGAGGAAGAATACAAGAGAAATCATTATGAAGATGAATAATTGGGATAAGGATTTAGTCAAAATAGGATAAGCCATTATAATACTTTGTCTTCTCAAGCTACTCTTTGAAATCTTCTGTTTAGCTCTTTAACTTCATTTCTTCCATCACTTTAGCTACTCTGTGTTCAAAAGCAAGTTTCAAGGTGTCTTCTGGCATCCATTTTTGTCTGTTTTCTTTCCTTTTTAATGACCTTTTACTCTATTCATGTATGCTGTCTTTGATGTCATCTTCAGTCATTAGTGTTCAATGCATCAAATCTATTCTTGAGGTGGTCCCTGAGTTCAGATGGCATATACTCAAGGTTATACTTTGGTTCTTGTGAACTTGTTTTTATTTTATTCAGCTTCAACTTCAGCTTGCATGTATGCAGTTGATAATCTGTTCTGCAGTTGGCCAAAGGCTTTGTTCTGACTGATGATGTTGAGCGTCTTCAACAACCTGCAGTATGCAGGTGACAAAACCTTGCTTGCTGACAGTGAAGAGGACTTGAAGCACTTACTGATGAAGATTGAAGACTAAAGCCTTCAGAATGTGTTACATCTCAACATAAAGCAAACAAATCCTCACAACTGGACCAATAAGCAACATTATGATTAATGGAAAAAATTGAAGTTGTCTAGGATTTAATTTTACTTGAATCCACAATCAGTGCCAAAGAAGCAGCAGTCAGGAAATCCAACAATATATTGCATTGGACAAATCTACTGCAAAGGACCTCTTTAAAGTGTTAAGGAGTAAAGATGTCACTTTGAAGACTAAGGTGCACCTGACCCAAGCCATGGTATTTTCAGTCACCTCATATGCACACAAAATCTGAACAGTAAATAAGGAAGACTGAAGAACTGATGACTTTGAATTGTAATATTGACAAATAATATTGAATATACACCATGGACTGCCAGAAGAATGAACAAAATTGTCTTGGAAGAAATATGGTCAGAATGCTCTTTAGAAATGAGGGTGGCAAGAATTTGTCTCATGTATTTTGGACATGTTCTCAGGAGGGAGCAGTCCCTGGGAAAGGATATCATGCTTGGTAAAGTAGAGTCAGCAAGAAAGAGGAAGACCCTCAATGAGATGGATTTACACAGTGGCTACAACAGTGGGCTCAAACAGCAATGATTTTGGGGTTGGCACAGGGCATAGGGACACTGTGAGTCAGAGCCCACTCAGTGACACCTAACAACAACAACAGCAGGATAAGCCAATTCCTTGAAGTTGAGAAGTAATCCCTGAGATGAAATGACATAGATAACAGAGTATAGTCTTGATGAACAGGAAAATTTCTTGGTTACATGAGAGAAATTAACCTTTGAGAAGCATACCTAATTTGAAAGAGGAAAACCTAAACCATGCTACCTTATGACAACAAAACTCTTCTTGTATCAAAGGTATCTTGGTTCCAAAGGAAGCAAACTAACCAGAGTACTTATGATATCACAATTCTAAAGTCAGCCCCAGGACTTTTTCTGTTTCCAAAGGATAAGTATTGATTGATATGTATTTGGTGAAAGGGTCCTGGTAATGCATTGATTAAAGCTCTTGCTGGTTAGCCAAAAGGTCAGAGGTTTGGACCCACCAGCCACTCTGCAAGAGAAGGACGATGCAGCATGTGTTCCTAAAGATTTACAGCCTTGAAAACTCCATGGGGCAGTTCTACTCCTGTAGAGTCCTATAGGAGTTATGAGTTTGAATCAACTCAACAGTAATGGGTGAGTTTGATATGTTTGGTGAAAATTCCATTTGGAGCTAATGACATGTGGCAGTTTTGCCATTTTAGTATAGTTGATGGTTATTGTTATGTGCCGTCGAGTCGGCCCCGACTCCTAGCGACCCCTCCTTGGGTTTCCGAGGCGGTATCACTACAGAAGAAGGATTGCCCAACCTTCCTTCCAAGGAGTGGCTGGTGGGTTTGAACCACCAGCCTTCTGGTTAGCAGTCAAGTGCCTTAGGCATTATGCTACCAGAGCTCTTAGTATACTTGGTATATTTATATATGGGAAATGTCATAGCCAAGTTTTTCTTTAAATGTCTTCCTTCCTACATTTCAAGGTAAGCATAATACAAATCACCCAATAAAATAAATTCAACTATATAATGAGGATTGCTACTTTTATTTTACAATTATCTGTGATTTCCTCTCATTATTTCAGTGATTCTTGTTACACAACAGTATGTTTTTGTGTAACATGTAGATTTTATTTTTGTTGTAGTTAACTTTTTTCCAATATATGGCATTATGATTTGGCATATCTTTATATGAATGGTGAGTGTATATCAAATGCTGCATTTTAACTGCTCAAAAAAAAAAAAAAAAAACACAACACAAACTGGCTTTTGTTTATGATTTAGATTATTATTAGTTCAGGAAAATCCCTGCATAGTATATTCAACTCTAACTAATTCTACTCATCACTTTTTAGACCACCTTTCACTGATTAAGGAGCTCTGGTGATGTAGTAGTTAAGGCACTTGGCTGCTAACCAAAATATCTGTGGTTCCAACTTACCAGCTGCTCCACAGAAGAAAGATGAGACAGTCTACTTCTGCAAAGATTTACAGTCCTGGAAACCCAATGAGGTTGCTATCAGTTGGAATTGATTCAGTGGCCCTGAGTTTGGTGTGGTTTGGTTTTCCGTTCATTATTTAGTCATTTCTGTCAGCCTTCCTGTTGCTGATGCTAGGCCATGACTGAAGCCATTGGGTCAGATAAGGAGCTTAGAGATGGAAAAAGCCTTTAAAATGTAACTTCTAAAGGAATGCTAGTGGAGCAACATTTAAGCACTCAGCTGCTAACCAAAAGGTTGGCTATTCGACCCACCCAGTGGCTCCGCAGGAGAAAGACTTGGTGATCTGTTCCCATAAAGATTACAGCCTAGAAACCCCATGAGGCAGTTCTACTTTATCACATGAGGTCACTCTGACTTGGAATGCATTCAGTGGCACCCAGCAGTGGCAACAACAACATCTATCAAAGCTTCCTCTTAGAGTAGTAGCAATTAACTGGTAGATGTGATAGTAAAATGTAACTTCTCGAAGGAAGAAAGGAAAGAAAAGAGGGAGGGAGAGAAGGGTAGAGAGAGGAAGGGAAGAAAGGAAGGAAGGAGGAAAGGAAAATTATTTTACTGCCTTACATTCCTCCCAGAAATACACAGCATCTCCAAAGCAAAAGAATACCTTTTCTCTTCTTAGTTTAATCGTTTGTTGTATCTTTTTCCTTTTGTCACGGGCCCTGATACTTCTGAAGGAGTACCAAAAGGTAAGATAAAATATTTGAAAAGGACCATATTTAAGAGATTCTAAAGCTTCAAAACAACATCCTGAATGAGGCCTTTAAATATTTAGGTCACCCCATTCTATTTTTAAGAGACCTATTTTTAGATAGGTCAAATTTGTGACCCAATTCTCAATGCACATATAAAATTAATAGCATGATTTAAAGCAAAAATTTATTCAAGTAATAAGCAAAAAGAATACAAACATTCAAACTTTCCTAGACAGCTTTTGCTTTTTAAGAGAAGTAGCTTTTAAAATCATTTCTTTGAAGAAATAGTATTTCTAATTATTCACTTATTTATTCATTGGCCACATATATATTGACCTATCCACTATGTCAGCCACTTCTTGGAAGGAAGACTGGGCACTCTACTTCCACAGAGATACTGCTTTGGCAACCCAAGGAGAGGTCGCTATGAGTTGGAGCCGACTGACGCCAGTGAGTTTGGTTTGTTTTTTTATCCACTATGTGCCAGGCACTATTCTAGATGCTGAGGATGTAGTAGGGAAGATAACAAGTCTCAAATTTTACAGAGTCTACAGTTCTACAGTGTCAGCTGGGTTACAAGCCAACTTTGTAAAACTGAATATGCTACAGGTGGCTGTGGGATGTTATTTTGTATAGGATGCTCAAGGAAGGGCTCTTGTTAGTAGGTAGACATGTGAACAGAACTGAAGGAAGTGAGGAGAAGAGCCACGTGGATGTCAAAGGGAAGCGCTTTCCAGGCAGAGGAAAAAGCAAATGCAAAGGCCCTATGGCAGCAGGATTTTTGACTTAAGTGAGCAGGAGCAAGGAGACAAATATACTTGGATCACAGTAAGAAGGGTGAGTTACCACTGAGATGAGGTGAAAATAAATAGAAGAGGCAATGGGAAGATGATAGAGGATATCATATGAACTTCTGTTTTATGACATGGAACACCGTGGAGGGTTTTGAATAGAACAGTGACATGATCAGACTTCTATATTAGATGGCTACTGTAGTTGCTTTCTGGAGAACAGATTGCACATACTGAACTAAGTAGCAAACGTTTAGTATGGCAACAATATTCATTCACTGTCAAGTTTGTCATGTGGTAGACATGTATTTGGTAGATATATTAAGAGTCTTTTATGACTGTGGAATGAAGAGTCCTGGTGAATCAGTATGTTTTGCAAAACATAGTATGAGTTAATAAATTAATAAAGTTGGATCCACAATCAATGCTCATGGAAACAGCAGTTGAGAAACCAAACCACATATTACATTGGGCTAATCAGTTGCAAAAGAACTCTTTAAAGTATTAAAGAGCAAAGATATCACTTTGAAAACCAAGATGCACCTGACCCAGGTATATTCAATTGCTTTATATGCATGCAAAAGCTGGACAATGAATAAGGAAGACTGAAGAAGAATTGATGCCCTTGAATTATGATGTTGGTGAAGAATATTGAATGTATCATGGACTGCCAGAAGAGGTACAGCTGGAGTGCTTCTTAGAAGCGAGAATGGAGAGCCTTCATCTCTAGTGCTTTGGTCATGTTATCAGAAAGGACCAGTTCCTAGAGAAGGACATGCTACTTGATAGAAGATCAGCCAAAAAGAGGAAGACCTCAGTGAGATTGATTGCCACACTGGCTGCAACAAAAGGCTCAAACATAGCAACAACTGTGAGGATTGCACAGGACCAGGCAGTGTTTTCTTCTGTTGTACATAGGGTTGCTATGAGTTGGAAATGATGGTTGTTTGGTAAATTGTATAAAATAAATTATTAGAAAATTACTGGAAGCATGCTTCAAAAGGATTAGAAATACCACTTTTTGACCTATCATTTCAACTTGGAGGAATTATTCTTTAAAAAACAAAACAAAACTGGAATGTACAAATATAAATGTGCATGCTATTGTTTATAATACTGAAATGTTAGAAACAGACAACATTTAAATGATAACAGATCAGTAACATCAAATAACATACACCCATACAATGGACTAATATGTAGTAATTAAAAGTAATGAAGTTGACATGAGTTGTTTATGGTTATTAGTAAAAGATAATAATCAGTTTACAAAACATTACATACAATGAGAGACCTTGTCTTTGAGGTCATAAAACATATGCATATATTAGATAAAAGATATGCATTAAAACATTTACCATGCAGGGCCATAAGGCAAGAAAGGGATATCAAAGGCATCAAATTGGTAAGGAAGAAGTCAAACTATCCCTATTTGCTGATGATATGATCCTATACCTAGAAAACCCAAGAGA
>NW_006921674.1:2850042-2869539 GCF_000298275.1 Orycteropus afer afer | reverse complement strand
TTCCAGCCAAACAAAGTACAGGCATGTGAGTTAAACATTTACCTCAAGTAGACACACGCCCTGGAGAGAACAATCATGGGAGAAGGAAGGGCTTATGCACAGGGAGACAGCTCAGGGGGCAGGAGAGTATGGAGTGATGGTCACTGGGAAGAGGTAACTGTGGGGAGGAAGTGGGAGGGGAGCTGTTGCATTGTGGTATACTGTGGTCAATGACATGAGACAAAGTATATGTGAAGTGCTGTATAGAAAGTGAATTTGCTCTGTAAATCTTCACCCAAATCACAATAAAAAAAAAAGAAAGAAAGAAAGAAAAAAAAATTTACCATGATTACTTTTAGTTGGATAGATTATGTATAATTTTACCTTTGCATGAATTTCCCAGTGTTTTTACAACTTTTTTTGTTATGCTGTCAATTTGGTTCTGATTCAGCGACCCTATATACAACAGAATGAAACACTGTGATCTTGCCCCATCTTCACAATCATTGGTATACTTGAGCCCATCGTTAACAGCCAGTGTCAATCCATCTCTTTGAGTTTCTTCCTCTTTTTCACTGACCCTCCACTTTACCAAGCATGATATCCTTCTCCAGGGAATGGTCCCTTCTGACAACATGACCAAAGTACGTGAGACAAATCTGGCCATTCTTGTTTCTAAGGAGCATTCTGGTTGTACTTGTCGCAAGACAGATTTGTTTATTCTCCTGGTGGTCTGTGGTATTTTCAGTATTCTTTTTCAAAATCACAATTCAAATACATCAGTTCTTCTGCAGTCTTCTTTATTCATTGTCCAGCTTTCATATGCATATGAGGCTATTGAAAATATCATGGCTTGGGTCAGGCAAACCTCAGTCTTCAAAGTGACATCTCGTTAACACTTTAAAGAGGTCTTCTGCAGCAGATTGGCCAGGGCAATGTGTCCTCTGATTTCTTGACTGCTGCTTCCATCGGTATTGATTGTGAATCCAAGTAATGAAATCTGACAACTTCAGTTTTTTCTACATTTATTGTGATGTTGCTGAATTTTTATGTTTAGCATGTATTTTATAATCACACGGAGAATACATTTAATAGCTATTTAAAAAAAAAAAAAAACCTCACTGTTCTTGAGTCAATTCCACCCATAGTGACCCCTCCTTGAGTTTCCGAGGCAGTATCTCTAGGGAAGTAGATTGCCCAGTCTTCCTTCTAAGGAGTGGCTAGTGGGTTTGAACCGCCAGCCTTCTGGTTAGCAGTCAGATGCCTTAGTCACTATGCCATCAGAAGATTTTTTTTTTCTTTTTTAACTAGAAAGTATTCCATACACTTCAAATAATACATACAAGCATAAGGTATAAAGAATAAAACAATGTGTACCCACTGCCCACATTTCATTACCAATATTTTTGAAGCCACTTAAATGCTAGTTCCATTTATATCTCTTTCACTGTGTAGAGAGTAGACAATGTTCTGAATTTTGTACTTACCATTCTCTTTTTGTTTTATAACTTCAACCATGTTGATGAATGTAGCTGTAAATTATTAATTTTCACTGCTATAGAACATTGTATGAATACATAACTATCCATTTTTCAGTTGATATTTTTTCTTCTTTTTTAAAATTATAAATCATGCTGCAATGAATGTTCTTATGCATGTGCCCTAGAGCATGATACCAATTTGTCTAATTTCCGATAACGTCAATTTTGAAAGTTGAGTTAAGGTGACATCTGACAGATTTTCTCTGTATTACTGTTTTTTTCTCTTTTAACGAGTAACTTTCCAATGGAGACATAAAGGGCAAGTTTTTAAATAGCACAGACTATTTAAAAATGGATAAATTCATCCTCATTAAACTTAAGAATATCTTTTCATTAAAAGACTTCATTAAGAAAGTGAATTCAAAATATTGATTGTGAGATGATATTTCCAATATATAATGGATGAAGAACTTGTATCCAGAAATATAAAGACTTCCTAGTGCCTAAGACATTTGACTGCTAACCAGAAGGCTCGTGGTTCAAACCCACCAGCCACTCCTCAGAAGGAAGGTTGGACAATCTACTTCCGTAGTGATATTGCCTTGGAAACCCAAGGAGGGGTCACTGTGAGTCAGATCCGATTCTAAAGCAGTGGGTTTTTGGGTACAATCCAATAAAGAAAAGACAAACTAATTTTTAAAATGAGTAAATGACCTAAACAGTCAGTTCACAAAGATGATATCCCAATGACCAATAACATATGCAAAGGAGATCATCATTAGTCATTAAGGAAATGTAAATTAAAATCACAATGAGGTACCACTGCACTCCCATCAGAATGACTAAAATTAGGACTGACAATACTAAGTGTTGACAAGGATAGAGCAACTAGAACTTTTTTACTTTGCTGGTTGGAATGTCAATTATTTCAATCACTTTGGAAAACTGTTTGGCAGAATCTATGGAAACTAAACATTTACCTATATCAGAGCAATTCTATGCCTATATATATTTCCAAGAGAAATGAGTGTCTATGCCAATCAAATAATCTGTTTAAGATGTTCTTAAGAGTTTTATTCATAAAAGTTCAAAACTGGAAACAAGACAGATATCAATCAACATTTCAATGGATAAATGAATTACTAACTATAAAGCAATTAAAAGAATAACTTTGTGGTAAACGAGGTAACTTGTATGAATCTTATAGGCGTTTTTGTTTGTTTGTTTGTTTGTTTTCAGTTTAAGAACCTCAGAAGAATATGTATTATATTGTTCCATTTATATGAATTTCAAGATTGAGCAAAACTAATTGATGCTAATAGACATAAGAAGAGTTGTTATCTCTGAGAAGGGTTAATTAGGAAGGGGCATGAAAAGTGCTGAAAATGTTCTATAGATGTATCTGGGTAGACATTAGTATATACATATGTGAAAATTCACCAAGCTGTACACTTTAAAGCATTTTTATGTGCTTTAGTATATTATGTTTACTACCTCAATAA
This sequence comes from Orycteropus afer afer, assembly GCF_000298275.1. Taxonomy (NCBI): domain Eukaryota; kingdom Metazoa; phylum Chordata; class Mammalia; order Tubulidentata; family Orycteropodidae; genus Orycteropus; species Orycteropus afer. The sequence continues at coordinate 2,866,577 of NW_006921674.1, read as the reverse complement.
AATTTTTTTAGAAAAAATCAAATTTATCACCTTTACCCTGAAACCTTGCCTTATTCTACTGCCTTTGGTTTGTATGTTTGACAGGGATTCTACTAGCCTCTCAAGTATAGAGACAGCAAAATTCAGGTACATCTGATTCTTCTTTAATTCTTCCCTATTCCCAGTTTCCTGCCTTAAGGCATGAGCTGAATTAACAAGTAATTAATTTTCCAGCCAGCAGGCAGAATAATTTTTCCAAAAAATCAAAATGTGAAAATGCTGCTCCCCTGATTTACATTTCATCCATTACCCTTAGGATAAAGTCCAAGCTCCCTAACTTGGAATATAAGAAGCTGCATGATCTTCCTCCGGCTTAATCTCTGCAGACTCATCTCTCACGTCTTTCTCAATTTAAACTGCAGCCAAATTAAAATTCTTCGGTGGAGGTGGACTTTCACTTGTGTATCATCACAGAGAATGTCCACCTGATCTTAAGTAAAGTTTTTTGTTTGGACAACACATATTGGATTGTCTTTTTAAAAATTATCCTGAACATTTTGCAATTATTTCTTTTTCATTCTTGTCATTGGTTTTCCCTTGTTTTTAAAGAGGATTGTAGCTATGAGGCAGAGATCATAAACTCAAATACCTTACCAGGGGGGTGAGGTTGGTTCAGCATAACAATAGGAAGTGGTGGTAAAATGGCACATACTGGATTGTGCATGCCAGCTTAAAAGTGGAGGCACTGCTCAATTCCAGTAGAAATTCAGGTATTTGTAGAAAACTTCCTAGTAATTAAGTACTACACAATCTAAGCTGGACAAAAGAAAATGAAAACAGAATTGATGCATTCAAATTAATGTTGGTGAAGAATATTGATTATACTGCGGACTGCCCGAGGAACAAGCAAATCAGTCATAGAAGAAATACAACCAGAAGGCTCTTCAGAAGCAAGGATGGCGAGACTTCAACTTCTTGCATTGGACACATCATCAGGAAAGAGCGGTCATTGGAAAAAGACACCATGTTTGGTAAAGTAGAGGTAAATGAGGGAAATCTTCCATAAGATGGGTTGACACAGTAGCCACTACAATACTGATGATCACGAGGATGGCATAGGACCAGGCAACGTTTTGTTCTGTAATACAGAACAAAATACAGAGATTCTTTGCCATGGGTCAGAGCCAACTCAGTGTTAACTAACAACAATAACAACATAATTTAAACAAAATAGTTCTAGTCTTAGAGGTTAGATTTAAAAAAAATATTTCCTAGCTTTAGTATATATTTATCTATGACCTAAAATACAAATTAATACTTAAGTGGTTTGTTGAATGGTGCCTGCCTTAGTTCAATTCTATTTAATGGATATTAACCAAAAAAATAAAAAATAAACCAAACTCACTGCTGTCCAGTTGACAACTCAGAGCAACCCCAGCACCTCGTTGGGTTTCCCTGGCCGTATCTCTATGGAAGTAGATTATCCAGTCTTCTTTCCAAGGAGTGGCTGGTGGGTTTGAACTGCCAGCCTCCTGGTTAGCAGTCAAGTGCCTTAGGCACTAAGCTACCAGGGCTGAGCAATAATTGGGTGCAAGGTACTCAGATAGGTAAAGGGGTAAAATTATAATAAGGAATAAACCCAGCTCCCTCCTCTCCAGTTAGGATAAGAGAAGTGTACAATATACCTTATTACCAGACAGAATTTAATAAATACCCTACCTAAGAAGTAAAAACACAGTACAATGGGAGTTCAAAGGAGGAAGAGACAAAAAGTCATACACAGTCTTTTGATATGGGTGAAGGGAAAAGCCATATAACAAAAATGAGTGACTGGCACAATATCATTAATGAAAAGGAAGACACGGAGAGGTGCACAAGAGGTACAGACAATGAAGGCAAATATGCATAAACAATACTGCATTATCAGTAACAAAACAAAACAAACAACAACAAAAAAAACCTGCCGTTGAGTTGGATCCGACTCATAGTGACCCCTCCTTGGGTTTCCGAGGTGGTATCTCTACGGAAGTATATTACCCAATCTTCCTTCCGAGGAGTGGCTGGTGGGTTTGAACTGCCAGCCCTCTGGTTAGCAGTCAAATGCCTTAGGCACACGACACCAGACCTCCTATTATCAGTAAGAGAGAACACTTATCTGCGGGTGGATGCATAGGTAGTCAGGCAAGAAGATGAGGTATGGATAGGCATGTGCGAATATACCCACAACCATACATAGGTTTTGCAGATGATATTCTTACATGTGTATTTGTATGTGGTATAAAAATATCCATATGCAGTTTAAACGTAACAGGAAGCAAAATTAGGATAACAAGCAGAGAGAGAGAAAGTCATACACAGTTGAACAGGGCTTATTTGCTTTAATTAACACCAAAGAAGAATGAAGCTGCCATTTAAGGGGAATTATCATTTAAAAATAACTACTTTATTGAAGAATTAAGGTTCCCAGAGAGCTCAGTGAGGTGTGGGTGGTGTGTTTGGTATTTGTGTACAGAAGTCTTCCACTTCCTGGGAATACACCTTCAGTTTCTTGAGAGGCTATTGAAAGGCCTTGCCTTTTGTGTGGTTTTGATTTTCACATGCTGGGAGAGGTTTCCTTTTTAATTTTCTCTTCACAGAGCACTGGTGACTGGCACAGTGTTGATGGAGACTCGCTGTGGTGCTCACTGTGGGGCTACTGTGCTATCCTGAGAGAGCTTTCTTGAATGTTTATGGAGAAGGTGTAGCCTCTGGCAAAGTCCCAGATCTTCACGTTTCCTTAGACTGCTGTTGCTGTCAATACTCTGTAACACATGGGGTGGCCATGAGTCAGAATTAGACGCCTAATATACCTTTGATACGTAATGTTTTTATTTATATGCTAAAAAAACAACCTATGTTAGATTTGAGCTGCATATAATTTTTTTTTTTAAGGGAATACTTTGATCTTGGTGCAGTTTTCATTGCATAAAGTTCAGGTTCTCTTATGCTGCAGTGTGTACTGGACATTCCTGTAAATGATAATTGGGATTTCTGCCTGTTGAAATATCATGTAACACTGGATGACTAGATGGCATCTTAGAAACTGGTTCAACTCCTTCATTTTACAGGTTGAGATATAGTGCCTCAATCCATCCAAATTAAGAGTAGAGGCTAGAACCCAGGGTTCTGATTCCCTAATCTTCTATGAGATGTTTCAATTACCTTGTGATGACACAATTTTCTGAAGATGATCTGGAGATTATGCAAAATTTTAGACTTTCTTCTTTTGTTGTCAAAATAAAGTTATTTATGAGTTATTACATAATAATTATTATTGTTATGGCACACATTTATAGTATTCCAGGCACACTGCTAAGTACTTTAAGTTGCTTATTTCATTTTGTACTCACAATTACTCTATGAGGTAGTTTCTTTTATAATTCCCAGTTTACAGATGAGAAAACTGAATATTAGAGTGCTAAATACTTGACCCCTACTGAATAATGTTTAAGAAGGTGGTCTGCTCTCATAAAGATTTATATAGCTTTGGCAACCCTGTGTGGCTTGTTATGAGTTGAAATCAACTCAGTGGCAGTGATTTTGTTTTTTTTTGTACTTAACAAAAGGTCATGTTGTAAGTCAGTTAAGGAGGGGCTGTCATGGTGTCCTTCCTCTCCAAAGCCCAGGTCTTATTCATGGTGGTGGGCTACCTCACCACCATGACTTCTGTATTCTACTTGTAACTCTTACTTCCTAGTAAGCTAGATTCTAGAAATAATATGACCAATGTACATAGCAAAATTTTCCAGAAGGATACAATGAATCTTACAGGGAAGTGGTTTTTAGTCTGGACTTAAAATGAAAGGTAAGAATTCATCTACAATTTGCCAACCCTTGGAGGTGAAATAGGAAATGTGGAAATGGTCAGTAGTTTTACTTAAATTGGAGATCATGGATCACCTTGCATTCTCTCATCCCACATATCTCTGCTTCTGCACCAAGGATAATGCCTTTGGTTTCTTTAGTTTCACAGGCTTGGAGAACCTAAACTCTCTTGTCTTGTTGACGAATATGTTACATTGCTTTCTGTCTCAAGATGCTATGCAGTCTTGCTGTTTGCCTCATTATCGATGAATCAGTGCTGGCCTTTGAGGTGGACACATATGGTTCCCATGGTATCCTTGGTGATGGGATGCTGATGGGGGCTTTCAAATTCTGATTAATTAGACCTTCATACCTCAGGCTTCTCAAGGGATCAGAGAGGCAGGTTGGGTCCCTAAATGAGACTCCTAAAGACAGACACCAAATGCTCTTTCCTCTCCTGACAACATCTTATTATGCTTATTGTGGCATATTGGTTGTTATGGTGATAGTTAGGGAGAGGAGGCTTAACAAGGAAGGGATGGTGAAAGCGAGTGCTAAGGGGAGGGAGGTAGGCTCTAGCATCTTTTGCAAAAGCTCATTCTCATTAAATGATCATGGCTATCACCTCACTTAAATCTAGGATACTGGTTAAGTTCCATATTTGATAAATACACCTAAGAATCCTTGAAAAGAAATGTTGTACTTGTTTTCTTCCATCTGTCTAGCCTCTGCCTTTCATTTAAATCTCTTGACTTACATTTATAGTCATGTTCTAAAGGCAATGCTAGTACATTATTTCTCTTCTCTTCTTTGGTAATACCATTTAAAGTTTTCAAAGTTATTTCTCCAGATCTTACATATCTGATTTAAAAATTTTAAATTATAACACAATGAAGAAAGTATGTTGAAAATATAATATTTTCATCTTATTAGGTAGGATAAGTCATTACTGTTCTTCAAGATTCAGTTTAAAAATTGTTTCTATTGACTTTTACCTCAAGCAGAATTAATCAATTCTTAGGGCTCCTGCAGAGACCTAAGATTCTTGCAAATGTGCCTTCCCCTCCAATTTCTAACATTTCTGGCTGGGAGGACTTTGAGTGGCCAGACATCCCCTGGGGGCTTTCATGGGCTTCTCTCCATCCCAACTGATTGGGATACGCTGTATTTTTAAATAGACTCCCCTGTCAGCCAGGCTTTGGAGCCAGTACAGTGTCCCTCCAGACAATTCTCAGTAAGAAAAGTGAAGAATAACCTTCCTTCATGCTGTCTGCTATTTTATTTTAGGATGTGGTGGGGTTTTGGCCTAAGTTTAGTTCTGGCCTATTTGAAACATCAAAGAGTGAGACAAAACAATTGGACAGAACAGGATTAGAAACCTCTTTGGTGAAAAGGTAAAGATGGAGCAGAAATCTAATTTATTCTGGTATCTCCTGAAAACATTCCTACCCCATTGTCAGTTAGGAGAAAGGAGACCAAGTCTCTTTTTGAAAAGGAAAATATGAAAAGTTGCCAAGAATTTAAAAGAGTTTTTTTCCATGGAAATACATACCATCTTAAAAGAAAAAGAGAAAAATAATCATTTTTGAGGATGGACAAGCTAGGGATCAAACTACAACTATGAAGATTCTGAAATAATGCAAATGTATATGGCAGTCTTGATTCATTTTCATTGTTGTGGCAGAGAGAATGGAGAAAAGAGATGAAGCGATTGTCCTCCTCTAGGACTCCAACTTCTTTCTTTCTCAGCAGTCTGCTTTTTACAAAATCCCAAATCCATGTTTATTTTTAATATACTGTGCAATTTAACAAATCACTTATCTTCATTCATCATTTTGTGTATTTAAGGCTTCATAAAATAAGCACATCTTGTTCTCAGAAGGATTCCAGAAGTCACAAGGTTTATTTCTCTGCCTTCCCTCAGAACAAGACAATAATATTATCTAGGTATTTCTATTTTTACAGTATAATGAGGACACTCAATCTAAAATTGCACACATCCCTAAGCTGTTACATTTCTGGTTCAGTTTAGCCTGAATAAGGATTTGAGATTTTCTTGCAATCAGATGGGTGCAATGTCTGTTTCAAGGCAGTGTCTGGCTTGTTACCATCAGAATTCAGTGTTTATTTCTCATTGTAATGAGAAAAGCCCTCTGGCTGCCCAACCAGCTGTAATTTTTCACTGGTTCTGAATAAACATTTCAGACCGTAATGAGTCATTGTTGGATTTGATGAAGAAAATGGAATTAGGGACAAGAGTAATTTACATCTGTGCTGACCACCCATTAAAATCTTTCAACAAATGTGGGTGAAGCAAAAAGATGTAAGGCAAAAAGAAGGCTGTGGTTTTCAAGATGTGGAAAAATAGTTGAAAAAGATTGATGTTTTGATAAATAATACCCAAATGTACTTCTCTGGGAAAGGAATAGGCAAAGCTTTAGTCCTTGCTGGTATGGCTGACTAGTGCTTAGAATTCCTTGACAAGAAAACCTTCCAGGGAGATCAAGTTGGAGTCTCAGAAAAAAAACAACCAGTTACCTTTGAGTCAGTGTTGACTCATGAATCTCATGGTGACCCCATGTGTGTCAGAGTAGAACTGAGCTCCATAGGGTTTTCAGTGGCTCATCTTTTGGAAGTAGATCACCAGGCCTTTCTTCCAAGGCACTTCTGGGTAAACTTGAATTACAAATCTCTCTGTTGGTAGCCAAGTGCTTAATCATTTATACCACCTAGGGAGCTCTGGTAGCATAGTGCCAAAGGCACTTGACTGCTAACCAGAAGGCTGGCAGTTCAAATCCCCCAGCCACTCCTTGGAAGGAAGGTTGGGCAATCTACTTCCATAGTGATACTGCCTCGGAAACCCAGGGAGGGGTCGCTATGAGTCAGGGCCAACTCGACATAACAACAACAACAGGGAGCCCCAGGGGAGCTCTGGTGGGTAGTGCCTAAGGCACTTGACTGCTAACCAGGAGGCTGGCAGTTCAAACCCATCTGCTGCTCCTCAGAAGCAACGTTTGGCAATCTACTTCCGTAGTAATACTGCCTCAGAAACCCAAGGAGGGGTCGCTATGAGGCGGGTCTGGCTCAACGGCACACAACAACAACAACAACAACAGGGAGCCCCAGAAAGAAGACCTAAATATTCAAACTAGGATCTGACCCATCTGAATGCATGCTGGCCCTACATTTTAGTACCTTCCCCATCCTTAAGGATGGGAGATCTGGCTTTGACAGAGGGCAAACCCAGGAAGAAGTCTGGGTTGGTGCCCTCACTAACAGGAGTGGCTCCCCTCAAGGGGCAGGAAGTGCTGCCATCCTGGGTGAGTCAAACCAATCGGGGCAGACTCCTTTGCAAAGTACCATATAATTCAGAACTTTCCTCATTGTTTCGAAGAATCCTTCTCGGTATCCAACCTTTACTGCCTGGGAACTTGCTTGATTATAGCCTCAGTCTCCCTGAGTTCCCTTTTGCAGCCTGAAATCATTGGATGCATTTCTCTGAAATAATTAAATGAATGTTCAGTATATTAGACAAAATGAGTCCAGCTGTATAGCATGAGAGAAGGCAACTTTAGCTTTTGAGCTTTCTGTGATTTCAAAGCTTTTACCTTGGTACCAGAAAATGTCGTTCTTTGTATGAAATGGTTTATATTGGAATTTGGGGAAAGATTGAGGCATTGCAGTGTGATAGTGATGGCTCAGACAAGGTGGACTGCCACAAGAAAGGAGGACAGGGAAGCTTGAGCATTGAATGCATACGGTGCTAGGTGCAAAACCTGCTCAGCATTCAGCATGACCACTCAGGAGCAGCACACGTCTTCTGAGTTTCCAGTTTCCCTGCAGCCTCATGCCCTCTCAGAGAAGAACAATTATGCTTAATTTTATATTCAATGGTTGTATTTCTTTAAACTGCTCTAAATATCAGAGCAGCATTCTTAACATAAACAGAAATGTTGTTCCGAACTGATTACTTAAATGAGTTTTTCACTTTCACAGACTGAAAATCTTTCAGTGGATTTTGTTTCCAAAAGAATTTTAGAAAATATTAGCATAGATCTTTTATTAAAGTAAGGTAAGTGATAAAGAACTGGATCTTTTAAAAATCACAAATAATGAATCACCGGAAAAACTGATGGCTTATGCATGTAGAATATGTGCTTGAAAACATCTTCATAGTGCCAGAAGGCTGTGACTGGAATGCAGGGTAGAAAAAAAAATGCAAAATGTCAATGGCAAATGTTTAAAAACGATCAGCATTTTTGACAGATAAGCAAACCTGGTAACTGTACATAGTATTACTCTATTACTTCTCTGGTACACCCACCTCAGATGCTGAAAAAAAGATCCTGTGCAATGGTTTTCAGCTAACAAGAATGAGATTATTTTAAAAGATACTGACATTTGCTTAAGAAGCTGTTTTTGCTTACAACAGCAAGGCCTTGTTTTTAAATAATGATGTTGGGCTCTTGAAAATGATTTGATTCTCCGATCCAAGGCCTTTATAAAGTATAAAATCTGAGATAATGAGAAAGGAAGTCCATCTTCAAAGACCCTATAGAAGAAAGCAACTATATGATCCTTTCCTTCCAAGCTTTTTTTTTTTTTTTAAATAATATTTTATAAGGGAAGGAATTCTCTTTCAGAATACTCTCCATCATCCCACTTTGTGAATCCTCTTAGGAAAATTATGACTGTATCAGGGAGCTATTTTGTGGGTGTTAGTTGTGTTTGCCACAGTAGGAAAGAAGGATTTTATAGATGTTACAAAAAGAAGAAGAAGGAGAAGGAGAAGAAGAACAAGAGGAAGAAGAAGAAGAAGAAGTCATCTATATACATGGGTTTTAGATGTTGGTCTCTCCCTCTTTGATCTAGAGTGGTCTTCTACATTTCTGTATTTTCCCTAGTGCATATCCCAAGAGAAAGTGTTTTTGAATGAATGAATGAACACATAGAAAAAATATATATAGAGAGAATCCAGTATGTATCAAACCTAGAATTCAAACACATTGTTTGAAAAGCAACTGAAAATATTCCATTAAAAAAAAAGGTTTGGAAGGAAATATAACTCCAGAACTGCTATTTTTCTTGTAAGTGTCCTCAGAGTAGCATTATTGCTTAGGAAATGTTAGTCCATCTGGTGTAATATTGGTAGAACCAGATTGTGCAGGACTTTATAAGCCACGTTGAAGAGTTTAAACTTGGTGCATTGGGCCTGGAAACCACCAAAACACTCAGAATAATAGAGACTTGAGAACAGTCATATGCAGGACAGTTGGGGCTGGGAAAGTACTGGGAAGTAGGCAGACTAGGGAGGAGTCTATTGTGACTTGTCCCAGTGGTGCAGGAATGAGAACCTGATCTTCAATTGTGTCAGTAGGAATGGAGAAAGGAAGGAAATGAGATGTATTTTGAAAGATGATAAACTCTTTGGAGGCCAGAATTTTGTTTTAATTATCTCTGTGTCCTATCATCTCAATGTCAGCGACACAAAGAGCCCAATACACATATATTGAAATACATTGGACCGTGTGATAGGACAGTGGGAATGAAGAGTAATGAAAAGCGAAATTGCCTGCTGGGCCAATGGTTGATTGTACATTTACATTTTTAGAAAAATGATTCCAGTATACCAGTGCGTAGGAGCATGGTGATATCATTGAGAGGAACTTTGCTGGAATAAGGAAAATACCCATAATCAAACACCAATTCCATACTTGCTATAGTGCATTTGAGCCTTTCCCAGATAGAATTTGTTCATTTCTTCCTCTAGACTCCCTCAACCCTCTGTTCGTTCAGTGTGTCCTTGAATTTATCACATTGCGTTACTTTAGTTCACTTTCATTATAACTTCTTGAAGGAATGAACCTAATCATGTTAATTTTTGTTAAATTGACGCGTAATTGTCATGCAGTGAAATGCCCAAAATGTGTACACAGCTCAGTTACTTTTTACCTTTATATATACCCAAATGTCTACTACCTAGATCAAGACAGAGAACTTTTCCATCATCCCAAAGAATTTCCTTGTTTTTCTTCCTAGTCAATAGTCATAAATGCCCCAAACCCCAACCCCAAATTCAACTCCACTGCAGAAGGTGACTCCTGTAGACCCCATGCATTAGAGTGACCTGCCCTCCATAGGGTTTTCATTGGTTGTAATCTTAACAGAAGTAGATTGTCAGGCCTTTCTTCTGAGGTGCCTCAGGGTAGATTTGAACTGCTGACCTTTTGTTTAGTAGTGGAATGCAAACCATTTGTGCCACACTGGGGCTTCTAATCCCACCCCAGGTAACTTGTTCTGACTTCTATTGTATAGATTAGTCTTGCCTATTCTTGAACTTTATAAAAATGAAATTATTCAGTGTTTACATTTTTGCTCAGCATATTTTTGAGGTGTATTTGTATCATTGTATGTATTAGTAGCTTGTTGTTTTTAATTGTTACATAGTATTTTATTGTACGAATATACTATTTTCCTGTTGATGAGTATTTGGGTTGTTTCCACTGATAAGAGCTATTATGAATAAAACTGAAATTAACATTCTTGTACATGTCTTTTTATAGACATATGCACTTATTTCTCTTGTGTGTACATGGAAGAGTGAAACTCCTGGGTCATGGGGTAGATATATGCTTTGCTTTATTAGAAATTGCCTAATAGTTTTTCAAAGTGGCTGTAACATTTTACTTTCCTATCATCAATATATAAGAATTGCAGTTGCTCCACAGCCTTACCTGGTATGACCAATTGCCTGATTTTAGTCATTTGAGTGGATATGTAATGTGATTTTAATTTGCATTTGCTCAATAAGTGATGATATTGAATACCTATTCATTTGTTTATTGGTCATTTGGTTATTTTTGTCAAGTCTATCAATGTTAAATGCTTTGCACATTTTACAAATCATATTGTCTTTTCTATTAATCATATTACTTTTATTCCCAATTCTTCTGCATGGTGCCTGGCAATAACAAATATTTTTAAAGATTTTCTTGAAGAACACAATGAGAGTAGTAAATAAAACTGGCTTTATTTGCAAATTTCTTTCAATCACTGGCCACAGGAAATGAGTTGTGGAAGTAATTAGTTCCTTTGGTACATTTATATTAGTTGGTTTTTGCAATATAAAGGCCCACATTTTAAACACAGCTGGTTATATTTATGATAGAAGCATTTGCAATTTTACCTTAAATTTTGGTTCATTCCTGCTTAAATGCATCATCATAGTGTCTGGAAGCCCAGAAAGATTTTAGACTAGAATACAAATTGTAGCATTGCTTTCTGTTCTTCTTTTATCATGTTAATAAGGAAGGTTAGATTTGACATCCAAAATTCAGGTTTTATTCTACTAGGTACGTTATTTATTTGATTTCTAGAAATGTGCTTGCACCTTACTCCATATCATTTACAATCCCTTGAAGCTAAAGGGGTCTTAAAAACATATGAAAAATAAGAAAAAAACCAGTCCAAATTTACACCTATTTTATATATTAATAACTATTTTCCAATTTAAAACTAATAACCACTCAATTTTGAATATTTAGAAAATTATAGCAATATAAAGGAGAAACACCTTAGTCTGACCAACTCCAGATTCCTGCTCTGAACAGCTGATCTTCTTTCTATGTTTTGTCTATATGTCTGTGTGTATATGTGTGTGTGCATAAATTTGTGTACTTGTTTGGGTGTGATCTATGTAGCTATATGTTTATTTTTGTAGTTTCAACTCAAGTTTATCCTATGGTGAAATGGAGGAGTATTTGTATCTATATTTGCATAAAGAGAGATGTTAGTTATTTGATGTCTGGTATTTTTTGTCTGGAGTCTCTGGGTAATGTGAAAGGTTAATGCACTTGGCTGCTAACTCACAGGTTATAAGCTCTTTCAGGGCACCTTGGAAGAAAGTCCTAGTAATAGACTTCTGAAAAATTGGCCATTGAAACTCCATGGATCACAGTTCTACCTGGACACACCTAGGGTCACAGTGAGTTGTAATTGAGTAGATGGCAATTGGTATCTTTTGCGTAGCTCTTGTTTTTTGCAGCAAACCTGAAAATGGGCACTTAAGATCTATGCTCATTCAGGATGGGGCCTGTGTCCTCCTACTTTTCTGCTCCCTAGCTCCTAACACCATATCTTGTGTTTACAGTGGGCACTCATCACACGTTAATTTATTAACAGGGCTTTAGAGGCTTCCTATTGTGAAGCAGAGGCCAAATTGATGCCCTAAGTAACACATAGGTTGTGCTATGTGATTCCAAGTAGATGTGAGAAATTCATAGTTTGCTTCTATTCCTGAGGTGTTATAGATTTGAGGAGCTCAAAAAGATCCTTTAAAAATCATCCCATTCAAGGCTCTGCATCCAGACAGACAAATTGCTGAACTATAGGACACCCGTGAATTCTCTTGAAGCTTTTTAAAGATGGAAACTATTAAATATTTTTTTGAATAATCCCCTCCAAACATAATTTCATGGGTAGACGTAATCAATGATTTGGTTATGTGTGAAATAGTTCAACTTCAATTTCTACTTTCCTAACCTTAAAACAGATAATTATATTCCATATATAGAGGATGACAAGGAAATTATAGCAGAAAACATTATGCTGGAGTTACAAAGTAAAGAAGTTTATTCTCTAAATTTTGAGTATGTAAAGTTGTAACCCTATAAACTAATAACATATAGTTATAATAAAATATGCAGATTAAAATGATTTTATAAAATCTCACAGAGGAATAAACTCACATAAAATAACTAACTATAAAGATTGTGATCTCAGATTTAGACATATTTTAGATATATTGTTGTTAGGTGTTGACAAGTCAGTTCTGACTCGTAGTGACCCTATGTGCAGTGGAACAAAATGCTGCTTGGTCCTGTGCCAGTCGCTGCCATACTTGAGCCCATCGTTGCAGGGTCAGTCCATCTGGTTGAGGATTTCCTCTTTTTCACTGACTCTGTGCTTAGCAAGCATGACATCCTTCTCCATGGTCCCTTCTGACAACATGACCAAAATAGAAGAGATGAAGTCTGGCCATTCTTGCTTTTCAGGAGCATTTCAGCTATACTTCCTCTGAGATAGATTGCTCATTATTCCAGCAGACCATGGTATATTCAATATTCTTTGGCAACACCACAATTCAAATGCATCAATTCTTTTGTGATCTTCCTTATTGATTGTCAAGCTGTCACATGGCATATGAGGCTATTGAAAATACCACATATTTTATTTGGGCCAGGGCACTTTAGTCTTCAAAGTGATGTCTTTACTCTTAAAGACTTTAAAGAGGTCTTTTGCAGCAGATTTGCCCAGTGCAATACATCACTTGATTTTCTGACTCTTGGTTTCATGGGCATTGATTGTGGATCCAAGTAAAATGAAATCCTTGCCAACTTTGATCTTTTCTCCACTTAGGTATTACAGTATTAATAAATTATTAGTGTATAATGTAGCTTCAAAATTTCTTTCAAAATTTGTGGGTTTTTTTTTTTTTTTGGTAATAAAATGCAGTTCATGTAGATGACTCATGGAAACTTTACATAGATTTACAATATAGATTTTTTTTAATTTAAAAATGTCTAATTAATACAAATAAAATGTATCCTGACCTTAAACTTTCCCTTTATGCAAAGTGTGGTGCCAGGTATGTGGAAAGATGCCTCCATCTATCTAATTGTCTCCTAAGAGTTTTCTGCTAAGGGGGGATCTGTTCAAACCCTTTAATAAGCCAGTATGCCTCTGGAAGATGGGAATATAACCTTTTCTATTCTATGACATTTCTAGGCATTATGATGTTCGGACTGTGGAAATTTTGGGGCAACAATGCTCTTGACATCCAAGCCCAGACTCACCTTGTAATAACATATAATAAACATATATATCATATATAGTTAAAAGGAATGCTAAGCCCATGTATCTCTACTGACCCCTTACAGGGCAGAAAGACTGCTTTTCATTTCTGTCTCCTCCACTCTCCACACTCCAGGTTCCATAAAGTATCACTCCAAAATAGGAAAAGATCACCTTCTGCATATGACCTGACTGTATCTCTTATAGTTTTTATTGATTAGTAATTAAACAAATAATTAGTCAGTTCCCAGTGCAGCTGCCAGAATCATGCTATGAAAGACCAACCAAACACACTGCCTTCAAGTTGATTCTGACTCAAAGCAACCCTAAAAGACAGAGTAGAACTGCCCCGTAGAGTTTCCAAGGCTGTAAGTCTTTACAGAAGCAGACTGTGTCATCTTTCTCCCACAGAGTGGCTGGTGGGTTTGAACCTCTGACCTTTTGGCTCGCAGCTGAATGCTTTAACCACTGCACCACCAGAGCTCCTTGCTATAAAAGAAGCTGCTGGTAAATTTAGTTCTCTCTACATGTGAAATACCCAATTTAACTGTTTCTAAGAAAACTCCAAAAGTGGACAAGTTCAATGGATTTAATTTCCTTGGATAATTCCATATCAAAGCACTTTGTAGGCTTAAAACAATATCATAAAATATCTATTCTAACTTATTTCAAACTAACGACAGAGCATTAAAATATAGTATGTGCTTTAGGTGAGCAAGGTTTATATTTTAAACACATCATTTTAAAAATATGATAAAACAGACACATTGTACTGGTAATCCCCAATGTTTCTTTTCCCGTTATGTATCAGGTTCTGTTGATCACTCCTCAAGAGACATTGCTGGCCCCATGTGTCTTTAAAATTGCCAATTAGTGGCCCTGCCCAGGTGCACCTTGTTACCACCACAAAGGAGGAACTTTTTTTTTTTTTTTAAATAGGCAACTTGTTTCTTCCATGATTTGGGCCCAAAACACCGAAGCATGGCTATATGAACATAAGGATGGCTTTGAGGGTCCTTAAATCATGCCAGAACTGAGATCAGTCAAGTTCTATTGTGCTTCAGTATCTTTTCCTCTGAGTATAAGCACCCTGGAGACCAGAGGCGTTGTTTTGCTTCACACAGTGCAAACTGCTTTGAGACTCTCTGACATCATTAAGTCGAATTTTAACCCAGACATTTTGTTCAGTCCTAAACTCTGAATGACACTTGCTCAGTTGATTTAGAGAAAACTACAGTATCTGGAAACTGCTCATAATGTGATACACATGCCAAGGGATTTAACTTAGGGTTTTGTTTTTGTGAAATATGTATGTGTTTACACACACACACACACACACAGAGAGAGAGAGAGAGAGAGAGTTTTTGTGAAATGTTAACACACACACACACACACACATATGCTAGGCAATCTACTTCGTAGTGATACTGCCTTGGAAACCCTAGGAGGGGTCACTATGAGTCGGGTCCGACTTGAACAGCACATAACAACAATAACAACAGCTGTCAATACTTTCTTCTGCTGTGAAGATTTCATTTTATTGTCCCCCTCTGATCCTTTTTGTTTTGTTGTTAGCTACTGTAGAGTTGGTCCCCGACTCATGATGATTCCATGCACAAGGGAACACTACCAAGTCTTACACACCATCCTCATGATTAATTCGGGGTCTGATCACTGGGATTCATAGGGTTTTCTCTGTCTGATTTTTGGAAGCAGATCAACAGGCCTTTCTCCCTAGTCTATCTTAGTCTGGAAACTCCACTGAAACCCATTCATCATTATAGCAACATGCAAGCCACAACTGACACAAAAGTAGTGGACGTACATGAGATGCATTCTCCAGGAATGGAACCCAGGATTCTTGCGTGGAAGGCAAGAATTCTACGTCTGAATCACCTGCCCCTCCTGATACATTTTAGGTCTGGTTAATGATATCTCAAGGAGCCCTGGTGGTGCAATGATTAAGAGCTAATTTGCTAACCTATGGACTGGCGGTTTGAACCTATCCAGCAGATTCGCAGGATAAAGACATGGATCTACTCCCATAAAAATTGTAGCCTAGGGAATCCTTTGAGGCAACTCTGCTCTGTCACTTGGAGTCACTATAAGTTGAAATAGACTTAATGACACTGAACAATAACAATAACAATGAAGATGTCTCAGGTCTGGCACATGTTCTTTGAGAACTGTCTTCTATTTCTCCCAACTATTCCCTCCTATTTCATCTTCCCACTTCCATCCTATCTTCTACCCCATCCCCAATAATTTACCTTTTAGGTTTTAATCTTTTATGATTATTATTTTAATATCTTGAGTTTGTGTATGAACCCATACAAAAAGATAAGCCTACAATAGAGTCACTTAGTTATTATCTGAAGCAAATAACACTGGGCCAAATTTAGAAATGATATATAAACCTAGGAATTCATTAGAAACAAGTATTTTGTACTTGTGAGGTTAAGACCTAGCCACTGGGGGGGACTTCTGGTAAGATGGAGGACTAGGCAGACAAGCGTCATAGACCCTCTTCAACAAAGAAAAGAAAAACCAATTGACAGAGATATAAAAGATAATCCTGGAGCCCTGAGCTTTGAAAAGAACTATACAGAAGTGGATTAGGCACAAACTAGTAGATGGTCAGACCTACGGACTGTCAGCTACTCTGATGGGACCAACAGCCTGAATATTTCCAGGTGGTGTTGGGACCTGAGAATTGACCTAAAGATCAGCCCTGGTCACCAAGGGCTGCAGGGATGACTGCACTGGTGGCCTTTGACTAGGAAGGGAACAGCAAGGAGGGAGACAACCTGAGCTGCTGACTTTCCACTATCTGGAGGGCACAAGCATTTTGATTGTTTACA
>NW_006921674.1:2846341-2848112 GCF_000298275.1 Orycteropus afer afer | reverse complement strand
GTAGATGCCACCATGGAGTTGATTGCCAGTCTCATCTTGGGGAATAACTACCACCGGCTGCCCAGCCACTCAACCAGGCCCAATCAAGCTGACATACAAACATAACTACCACACCAACCCAGCTATGAAACTATCCAAAGTAAATAAGCCTACAAGATTGTAAACAGGGAACCAGAGACATCAATTGACAAATGAGGACAACTGCAAACGAAAAAAGAGGGAAAAAACTATGTCATTACAGAACATCTAGATGGTAGGGAAGTCAAGACAACTACAAGATAGAATGGGCTGTTCTAAACATGGGAAGAAAACTATAAATCACAGGGTAACCTCAAAGGAAAATGATAAACCTTCACATCGAAAAAGAGGAACAGCATAAATATTCAGCAAATATTAAAATAATGGCAATGAAGGAAGTGATTATATGATTCATAAATAAAAGAAGCTTACCATAAAAAATTATATGGAACAAAGAAATTGACACCACGAAAAAGCACATAACAAAAATGACAACAACAAATTCATATTTGCCGATAATTACATATCTGACAAGGGACTTATCTCTAAGATCTATAGTGGAAGAGTGGATGACCAAACTATGGTACATACACATAATGGAATGCTATTCAGCACTAAAGAATAATGTAGAGTCTGCAAAACACTGCATAATATGGATGAACTTGGAGGACATTATGCTGAGTGAAATAAGTCAATCACAGAAGGACAAATATAGTATTAGCTCATTGTTGTGGAGAGTCAAGAAAGGTTTATATATGGAGGGAAACTTTCTTTGTTGGTTGCTAGTGGTGGGAAGGGAGGGGAGTGAACACTCCAAAAAAAAATTTGCATTCACTGTACATAAATTATATCTCAATAAAATGAATTATAAAAAGGGCGGGTGGAAGAGGGTACTTCTTCAACATGATAAAGAATATTCACAAAGAACAGGTCATGAGCTTCATGGTAAAAGCACAGTAATGCTTTCCCCCTTAAGATGAGCAACAAGGCAAGAATGTTCACTCTTACAGTTTTTATTCAACTGGGGGTTATACTGAAGTTTCTATCCAGTGCAATGAGACAAGAAAAAGAAATAAAGATATCAAGATTTGAAAAGAAAAAAATAAAAAAGATCCAGCACTGACTTTAAGGAACATGTGTTCTAATAGTAGAAATAATAATATCAATAATAGTAATGTTAACACTTATCTCAATCTTAAATTGTGGAGGTACTGTGTAAGCTAATTTACATTAATAATATTGTAAAACAAAATTCTATTATCCTTATTTTTACATCAAGAAATTAAAGCCAAGAAAGGTTAAATAACTAGCTCAAGGTCAAACACTTTAAAGTCTTGAAGAGAAAAGATGTCACTTTGAAGACTAAGGTGCACCTAGCCCAAGCTATGGTATTTTCAGTCATCTCATATACATGAGAAATCTGGAAAACAAATAAGGAAGACCGAAGAATAGATGCCCTTGAATTGTGGTGTTGGCAAAGAATGCTGAAAATACTATAGACTGCCAGAAGAACAAACAAATCTGGCCTAGAAGAAGTGCAGCTGGAATGCTCTTTAGAAGTGAGCATGGCATATACAGTACTGAGTTCTCAGTGAAGGTAAACATGGGTATATGGATGGATAGATAGGTGGACAGGCTAAATGATTAGGTATGTCTATGAAAGAGGGAGTGTATCCAGGATCATATATAGGGTTGGCAGACAATGGTCCTATAAGTTTATGTGAATGATCAGAATCCCCAGGTGTATAGTAGA
>NW_006921674.1:2844425-2845596 GCF_000298275.1 Orycteropus afer afer | reverse complement strand
AAAAAAAAAAAAAAAAATAGAGGTGAGCATGGCCAGACTTTGTCTCACCTACTTTGGTCATGTTGTCAGAAGGCACCATTCCCTGGAGAAGTATATCATGCTTGGTAAAGTGGAGGGTCAACGAAAAAGGGGATGGCCCTCAATGAGGTGGATTGACACAGTGGCTACAACGATGGGCTCAGGTATAGCAAGGATTGTGAGGCTGACACAGGACTGGGCAGTGTTGTGTTCTGTTGTGCACGGGGTCACTATAAGTGAGAGGCAACTCAATGGCACCTAACAACAACTTCAGTCATGTTGTCAGAAGGGACCATTCCCTGGAGAAGGATATCATGCTTGGTAAAGTGGAGGGTCAGCAAAAAAAGGGGAAGACCCTCAACGAGATGCATTGACACAGTGGCTGCAACAGTGGGCTCAAGCACAGCAAGTGTTGTGAGGATGGTGCAGGACCAGGCGGTGTTCATTCTGTTGTACATGGGGTCACTATGAGTTGGAATCGACTCAGTGGCATGGCACAAAACAGCAATAAGGTCAAACAAGTCAAGTGGGAAACAGACATTTGCACTGAATCTATCTGACTCAAAGTTGGCATACGTGCTGCCATTGTGACTTGTTGCACAGTTGCCATTGAATTGGCTCCAACTCATGGAGACTCAGCAACAACAGAATGAAATGTTGTCTGGTACTGCACCATCATCACAATTTTTGCGTGCTCCAGTCGGTTGTAGCCACTGTGAATTTTAAGTGCCTTCCAGTCCTGGGGCCTCATCTTTCAGCACTATGTAAGACAATATTCCGTTGTGATCCGTTGGCTAATTTTCAGGAGTAGATGGCCAGGTTTATCTTCCTAGTCTGTCTTAGTCTGTTCTCCTGAAATCCATCCATCGTGGGTGACCCTGCTGGTATTTGAAATACCAGTGGCATAACTTCCAACATCACAGAAACATGCATAACAACATGCAACATCCACAGTCCAACAAACTGACAGATGGATCAAATTTGTATACTACACATGACATACATGAGAACTTTACCCATACTATAGGCAATACAGGAATATTGTTGTTGTTGTTGTTATGTGCCGTTGAGTCGGCCCCGACTCATAGCGACCCCTCCTTGGGTTTCCGAGGCAGTATCACTACGGAAGTAGGATTGCCCAACCTTCCTTCCG
>NW_006921674.1:2839885-2843560 GCF_000298275.1 Orycteropus afer afer | reverse complement strand
GTTGCATCTAGATGGCAGCTTGCTAGCTTTTAAGATGGCAGTCACTACTCGCCAAAGTAGGAGGTGGAACAATGTTTTATATAGTATGTTATGCCAATTGAGCTTGATGTCCCCTGCATTAATCATATGATTTTAATCATTTAATTAATACCTTTAACAGTTATTTTAATGGCTTCTTCTTGTTGTTGTTATGTGCTGTCAAGTCATCTCTGACTCATAGCAACCCCTCCTTGGGTTTCCAAGGCAGTATCACTATGGAAGCAGATTGCACCATCTTCCTTCCGAGGAATGGCTGGTGGATTTGAACCACCAACCTTCTGGCTAATACCTTAGGCACTACACCACCAGAGCTCCCTATTTTAATGCCTTAGTGCCATTTTATTTATCTGGTTTGGTCAATAACTTTTAAAAACATAAAAATTACAGAAGGTATTGTTTTCTTTTTATTAATTTGTGTATTAGCATTTCACTACAAAGAATTGAATTTAAATTTAACTGTAAACATTTTTATGATGATTATTTCAATGCACAAAGCATTAGTTTAACTGTTCAAGATATTGGATGGTTTAGTTTTCAAATCATGTATATGGAAGAAGGTAAGAAAAGGAAAAACAATTTGAGGCTGGGATGGTTGGGAAGTTCTATGGAAAAGGCAAGTGTTTTTTGGTGTAGTAAGATTGGAAATATGAAGAAAAGAAGGCTAGAAGAGCTCTTGTGGAAAATTCACATCCTATGTAAATCTGTGCACATTGTTACACATTGAGTCTATATGTCCTCCAGGCTCTCAGGTGTTTGCCACTACTGTCAGGCAGCCTATGGAAAAATCAAAATCTGTGCTCCATCAACCATGCTTCTGTTTGGCCTTTTATGTATGAACCCCAGAGATTACACCATTGACAGAGTTTTTGGGAAAATGTAAGCATTAGTTTCAATAAAGGAATCACATAATTTGTCAGACACTTTGAAGTTTATTTATCATTTTCATGAAAATTATCTTATTTTGATCCTAACAAATTAGAGTGGAAATTACTATCCTTATTTTATTAACGAAGAAACTAAAACTCAGAAAGGCTTTATCATACTGTTTATATCCTTTTTCCTTAATACTGTATCAGCATATTATCATATGATTAATACTCTTTAACATCATTATTTAAAATACCTGCAAATATTTTGTCATATAGACATAACATAAATGCTTTAAGCAGTACTTTCCTGCTAGAGATTTAGGTTAATAATATTCCTATAATGCCTGTGGTATGGGAAAAATCTCTCCTATGTCATTTGTATTATGAATGGGAATACAAATTTGATAATATCTATGACAATTAAACATGTATATTCTCTGTAAGCAAATGGCTCTACTTTTATAATCACACATGTACAATATACACACATAAACACACACAGTAGCAGCAGCAACAGCATCATTGTTTATATTTACAGAAACATTGTGAACAACTTAAAAGGTTTATCAATCAGAAATTAGTTAAATTATGGTCAATATATACAGTGGAATACTATATAGTCATGAAAATGACCCAAATGTGCTGTTATGGAAAACAATTAAAAATATTTTTTTAGTAAAAAGAAAAAAAAAAAAGATTACAGAAGAGTATGAAGTAATTTATTAAATATGTTAATATATATTTACATATACATAAAAAGTCCGGAGTAATATAAACCAGACCATCAAGAATGGTCTTTGGCAAGTGTATTGGATGGGGGCTTGCATGTGTTGGGCAAGGAGTTGGAAGGGGTTTTCTATTTTATGTTCTTCTGTTGTTGTTTTTTTAATATTACTTATATTAAAAAATAATAATAAATAAGGAATTTCCTGTGGGAGAAAAAGATATAAATGATACAGTTTTGTATGGACTCACTCTACTTAGCTCCTGACCTCTCTCAACATTGTTGTTAGTTGACTTAAACTTAGCTCTGACTCATGGGAATATGTATATTAGGCAACATTCCATTCTGCCATATCTTTCAACATAGCTAGGTCCCAGTTGTGTTGTGGTTGCTTTTTGCACTCCCGTTTTGCTGTCTCTTTGCTCAGTGGAGCTGCCCTTACCCTGGGGTCCCGTTTGCTCCCCTCAGCCACTCTCTCTTCTAACACTGTGGGCAAACTAGAGTGAACTGTTCCTCCCCCACCATCTCTCTCCCAGCCTGCCTTTGCCCTTACAAACAAGGAGCTGTTTGTGAGATCCAGGAACTTTTCCACCTAATTTCCTAAAAGAAATGCTGCTTCTTGATGTATGAGTTGTGCATCCAGACTGTCTTTTCTCCATCTGATCCCGATGGCCTGCACTGCATCCAACAGATACCTCTTGAAATGTCTGGTAATTCAGTGGCTCATTTCCCCAGCTTCCAGTACTGATGTGTGCTTTGTCTCAATTTTTACATTTTCTTAATTGCTTTGGTCTGGGTCACAAAGGGGGCAGTTGACTGTCTATGTTCATGTTGCCAACATCAGTCAGAAGTCACAGAGCTACTGAGTGGTGAAGCCTGACCCAAAGGGTTGTTTTAGGCTGAGGGAATAGCACAGAGATTAGAGAGAACAGGGTATATTGAGGAAACTGCAGGTAATTAGGCACGACTCAAAGGAGATGTTGCAGGAGTATGAAATATGTGCCCATAGGCCATAGCTACACCTTCCTCCCTTACACAGCCACATCATGCTTGTGACCAACATCGCTGATTAATCATGAAAGTGATCTTAGAATCCTTCTCCACAGAACCTTAGGGCAGGCATCATGTGTGGGTGTTGGTGTATAAGAGGAAACTCATTTTCCATCCCAGATGTAAAGTCTTTTTTGAAGCCCTGGGAAAAGTTGATCACTATGTTTCTGTGTAACCACTGTCTATTGCAGTCATAGGAGCTCTGGTGGCATAGTACCTAAGGTATTTGACTGCTAACCAGAAGGCTGGTGGTTCAAACCCATCAGCCATTCCTGGGAAGGAAGGTTGGACAGTCTACTTCCATAGAGATACTGCCTCGGAAACCCAAGGAGGGGTCGCTGTGAGTCAGATCTGATTCGACCGCAGTGAGTTTGGTTTGGTTTTATTGAAGTCATTGCAAGAAGATGCTGACTATATTCCTTGAGTGATACTCATTCTAATTGACTTAGTAATTAAGGATTTTCACTAACCTTCCTGTTAGCCTTTGGTGGGAAAATGGCTATCCAAGGAGATTCCTTGAGAGTATGGAATAGAATGTCACTATGTGGTAGAGAAGGATGTCCTGAGCTGAAAGTTTCATTTCGATTTAAGAGAGACAGATAGAGAGAGTCACATTCTCTGCTGATATATAAATAATCTCTTAAATATTGCGGACATTTTCCATAGATTGGTATTTCTTAAGTTTTAAAGTATTTATTCTCAATGTTTATTTACTGAAAAGATCAGTTTGATCCATGACATGGGAAATTAGGACATTAAAATAAATATTTCAATGTTAATATTTGGGAAGCTAAGATGTTTATTTTATGTTGTTGTTAAGTGCCGTCGAGTCGTTTCCGACTCATAGCGATCCCATGCACAGCAGAACGAAACACTGCCCGATCTCGCACCAGCCCCGCAATCCCTGCTATACTCGAGCCCATCATCGCAGCCACTGTATCAATCCATCTCGTTGAAGGCCTCCCCCTCTTTCGTTGACCCTCCACCCTACCA
>NW_006921674.1:2819974-2835970 GCF_000298275.1 Orycteropus afer afer | reverse complement strand
GAACGTGTTCAGTGCAGATCAGTGAGTAAGCACAAGCCCGCCTTGTTTCAGTGCCTATGCTTAAACTGCCCCCTGGCTGAACACTCTTCTATTTTATAGTTATTTTTATTTCTGATGCAATTAAGGTGCACCTGGAGCTATGTTTGACAGTCCACTTTTTCTCTTGGAGGAATAGACTTTTGAAGGTTTTTCCAGCCTATTGAGTAATGAAATTATGGGCTGAATTTAGTGTTAAAAAGGTACTTTTTGAATCTTTCAATAGCTCAAGTTCTTTTTGTTTTCAATTAGAGAGGCTTTGAATGATCATCACTGAAATGTTTACAGTTAAATTCAAATCCAATTCTTTGTAACAAAATACCTTAAACAACATTACATTAATGAAGAGAAAACATACTTTCCTTGACATTTTGTGTTTTTGAAATTTATTGACTAAACCAGAGAAACAAAATGAAAATAAAGTGAGGAAAGCATCCTCTCACAATCTGGTTGTTAGCTGGCATAGAGTTGAGCCCCGAGTCATGGCTATCCTATGCACAGGGAAGGAAACTCTGCTCAATCTTACACTATCCTGATGATCAGTTGCAGATCAGACCATAGTGACCCTGGGAAAACTTGATCACTATGTTTCTGTGTAACCACTGTCTATTGCAGTCATAGGGGTTTCTCATAGGCTAATGTTCACAAGTAGATTGCCAGTCCTTTCTTCCTAGTCCATCTTAGTCTGAAAGCTCCAGTGAAATTTGTTTAATAAACAGCCTTCTCAGACAGATGCTCCATTTACAGGAAGGTGGTGGCGATGTGTGAGGTACATCAGCTGAGAGTCGAACCCAGGTCTTTCACATGGAAGATGAGAGTACTGCCACTGAACCACTGTGCCCACTCACAGTCTTATCCTCCAACAGACCAAACTGTGTTCAGTTTTCTTTAAGTTCTTGTCTATGTATATAAGAAAATTAATTGTACTGTAAAAACAAAAAACAATATATTTTATTATTAGGAGTTACATTTACCTTTTATGATCAATCTGCAAGTCTTTATAAATGCCAGTTTCTGTCATGGTTTCATGTTTTCCCATACTGAGATTTCCTGGATTCTCTACAAACTCCTATTCTGGTGTTTTTTTTCTCATTGAATGTATATGTTACGTGTCCTCATCACTTATCTACTCTTTTATCTATTCCATGACATAAAAGGCAAGAGAGCTCTCAAATTTTGAGTTGGTTGGCTTATGGATAAATAATGATGGTCAGAATTATGTCTCTCTCAATGCTGCAATGATATTTACTGAATTTTTGTTTTTAAAACATGACATTTATACCCTTGACACTAGATGAAATGGCAATATTATAGGCCATTGAAACAGTGGATTTATTTAGGTAGGAAAGAGGGGAGGAAGAATTGTGTTTGTGTCTAGTAGATGGTTTGGATATAGAACTGGGCTAATGGGCCAGTGATCTAGGATGACTCAGTGAAGAGCATGCTGTAAGAAATTGTGGCCATGGAAGGCCTGAAACCAAGAAATAGTTATTTCTCGATCACAATCATTAGCCATTAGAGATATGCAAATTAAAACAACAATGACATATCATCTCATCCCAGCAATAATAGCAAAGCTCAGCGAGACAGAAAACAACAAATCCTGGTGAGGGTGTGGGAAGACTGGAACTCTCATCCACTGCTGTTAAGACTGTAAAATTGTACAACCACTGTGGAAAATGGTGTAGCACAGAAACAGAAATACCATTTGATCCAGCAATCCCACTACTAGGATTATATGCTACAGAGGTGAGATCTTGGATACTAGTAGGTATATGTACACTCATGTTCATGGCAGCACTATTCACAATAGCAAAGAGGTGGAACAACCTAATTGCCTATTAACAGATGAAAGGATAACCAAACTATGGTACATACACACAATGGAATACTATGCAATGTTAAAGAACGATGAAGAATCCATAAATTACCTCATAACATGAATGAACTTGGAGGACACTATGCTGAGTGCAATCAGTCAATCACAGAAGAATAAATATTGTATGAGTTCATTGTTATAGAAGTCAAGGAAAGGTTTACACAGGGAAGACAATTATCGTTTTTGGTTACCAAGGACAGGAAGGGAGAGGAAATTGCTAGGTACTTAAGAGACATAGATTGATTGGGGTGAAAAGAAAGGCAATATAAAAAAGTGGGTGACCAGCACAATATCACCAAGGAAAAGTAAGACACAGAGAGGTGCACAAAAGGTACAGACAACAAAGGTAAATGCTATCACATACACAAAACTGTATTTTCAGTAACAGAAAACACTAATCTGTGATGGATATACAAGTAGACAGGCAAGAAGATCAGGTATGAATAGGCAAATGGGAATATACCCATTATCATACATAGGTGAGGCAGATATTTCTACATATGTATTTATATGTGCTATAAAGAGGTCCAGGAGCTCTGGTGCCATAGTGCCTAAGGCATTTGACTGCTAACCAGAAGGCTGGAGTTTCAAACTCACTAGCCACTCCTCAGAAGGAAGGTTGGACAATCTACTTCCATAGTGATACCACCTCGGAAAACCAAGGAAGGGGTCACTATGAGTCAGATCTGACTCAACAGCAATCTACTTCCATAAAGATTTACTGCTTTGGAAACCCAGTGGGAGTTGCTCAGTCAGAATCAACTTGATTTGGTTTTGGTTTACGAAACCTTTAAATTTTCCTCTTGTATGTCAAAATCCCATTGATTTTAGGAAATAAGTAATAACAATAAACATGGCCATCAAGTACTTATAACTCACTAGGCACTTGTCTAAAGAATTTTCCTTTAATTCATTTGATCCTCATAAAACCCTGTGAATTAGGCACTGTCATCATCCTTACTTTTAAAATGAGTTGACTGAGTTTAAGTAACCTGTCCAGCACTAAGTGAAGAAGCCAGGATGACGAATCCATATAGTCCCACTCCAGACCTTACAATCCTAACCACCTGCAATGTGGCATGCGGTGAGAGAAGGCTGTTTGCAGTTCAGAATTCTGAAAATATTTGTTAAAGAAGCCGTGGTTGCATTAAAACGAAACTGGTATAGGTTGTTGTTGTTGTTGTTGTTATGTGCCGTCGAGTCGGCCCCGACTCATAGCGACCCCTCCTTGGGTTTCCGAGGCAGTATCACTACGGAAGTAGGATTGCCCAACCTTCCTTCCGAGGAGTGGCTGGTGGGTTTGAACTGCCAGCCGTCTGGTTAGCAGGCAAGTGTCTTAGCCACTATGCTACCAGAGCTCCCACTGGTATAGGTAGAAGCATCTAATTTGTATTAATTTTTAATGTTTCAGAAAATATTTTTTTGAGTTTTGAATTGTTTGTGAAATAAAGTAAAACTTTCCTATTTTGCAACCTCTCTCAGGATGAGAAGGAACTGCTTGGAAGCGATAATTCAGGGGACAGAGGAACGCATCATATGGCATTAAAGTTGCCTTCGAAGTTTGGGTGGAAGTCCTTTCAGGCAGCATCTTAACCTCGGCTTCCAGATGACACCCTGGGTGTCTTCACACAATGCTAAGACCCTGACTATTTCTTCTCATCTTTTCTTTCAGCATAAACCAGCTTACCTTGTCTTTCGCTTCAGTTAATGATCATGAGGTAATGTGAATCCTCATTATCACTCTCTGAATCCAAACGTATGCTTCAACTGATTACCTGGAACTCAGTCCAAGAAGAGCTCATTAGGATACTTAGGGGTTAATTTAAATCCCAGGCTCCTAAGGAAATCTTGTGTTCTGAGGTGTTTGTGTCAAAGGAATAAAGAGAGTCAGGCAATAGAATACAATAGTTGAATATAGGGTCAGAAAAAGATCCTACTTAAGATTTTGCCCAGGGCCTGAACAAGTCGGCTTTTCATGCCAAGAGCTCCTTGCATCTTCCCCCTCACTTGGCAACAGCTGGGAGGGAGGAGTCTTGCTTTTAATGGAAATTTGACTTCCCTCTGATTCACTTGTTTGGATTTGTTGAACTAAATCAGAGGTTGCCAACAAAGCCACACTCCATTCTATCTAGTTAGGATTATTTCACTTCTTTGTGCCTTTAATAATGGTGAAGTTAATCATCTCCATTCAAACCATCATGGTTTGATACTTGGACTTCAGCATGGGTGGAAGAAATAAATCCAAGACGGCTGCATTTGAGTCTATTTTATTAAAAAAAAAAATCTTAACAGGGGGTGGCATCTATTTGCCTGGAGCAACAGAGGACGAAGGAAAATCGGAAATAGGAAGAGGATATGGAATGTGCAGTGCCTCCATGAGCAACTGCCTGCTTTGCTGTGAGACTACGATTGGGTAGTGCCTGACTACCATTATTGAAGGCTTTGATCAAGGGCTCTATAGCGAAATCCTGACCAAAAAGTGGAAAATGAAGAGTAAAATTTCAAATTCTCATGGACATTGGACTTTGCAGAGCCATGGAAACTGGATAAATCCTTGAAGTGATTGCCTTGAGATAATCTTTAAACTTTAAACCAAAACATCCCCTGAAGTTTTAAAACCAAACACTAGTTTAGTTTAACTAGTATAGAATATCTGCCTTGAGTGTTGTGCTCTTTCAAGATCTGTCTATATGGGATTAAATTTACAACAGCAACTCAAAAGGAACCTTAGGGGGCAATGAATTTATGCCAATGGGACAGGAACAACTCAAAAGGAGGATGAGAATGGTTGCCTAACTCAAAGAATGTAATCAATGTCACTGAATTTTACATATAGAAACTGTTGGTGTATGTTTTGCTGTGTGTATTCTTGACAACAGAAACAGCAAAATAAATAAAATTTTAAAAATCTTAACAGGTGTGAAATGGTACAGATAATTTAAGATTCCAAACTTGGAGTTTTAGTAGTTTAATAGACTGACTGCTTTTGATCAATGTGAAATGTAAGCACATTTTTAAAAAAAGGTGATGAGATCCTGGTAGTAACAACAACCACAATGACAAAAGTGAAAACAGAAACAAAATTTCTCTCCTGTAAATAGGGGCTGCTCTGTGAATGGAAAAGTGAAAAACCCAGCCTGTACCAAGAGGGCAGAAGTTAGCAGATGCACTGATAAAAGCCCAGAGAAGAAATGAAGAGAGAATTTGAGTGTTTGCCGATTCTTGGTGTCTGCTCTGCACTTGAGTTGTTTTTTGTTACTTGCAGCTATAGTTGTTTCAATTAATATCATAAAACTGAAACTCTTAAACATGTAATTCATGACATGGCCTTTTGCAGAAAGGAGTGTATTGGAAATACTCAAGGTTGCGCAGAGACTGGCCTCCTGGGGATGGAATGGTTGCTATTCCAGCTTCAGGCCAAAACCACACCCAGAGGGCAAGGAGAGTGATCTAAGGGCAGGGGAGAGCAGACAGTCTTTATAGGAAGGCAGAGTTTTGTCAGAGTAAGAGAAGGCACATACTTCTGTAGGCCTATTAGTTGACTCATGAAGTTGATCACATGTGAAAAATAGAAAAATGTTGAGGCATTTCAGGAAGGGTCTATGGGACAGTGATTCTGGTGGGGGAGCCATCTCTCCCCCCCACCTCCCTGTTCCCCCACCCTGGATCTCTCATCCCAACAGTGCTACCTATTTCCAGAGGATGCTCAAAAGAAATAAAAAAAAAGAAAATCCAAAACAGTTGCTATGGAGTTGATACCAACTCATGGGGACCACCTGTGTGCTGAGTAGAACTGGGCTCCATATTGTTTTCAAGGCTGTGGACTTTCAGAAGCAGATGGCCAGGCCTGACTTTTGAGGTGCCTCTCAGTGGATTTGAATTGCTAACTTTTGGTTAGTATTCAAGCACATAATCATTTGTGCCACTCATGAACTTAAAAGAAATCAGCAAGTAGGAAATGGAAGGAGAAGAAACCAAGATTTTAGAATAACTTGAAAAGAAGTAATGTAAGATTTACATGGGTAAAATATAAAAGAAAATCTCTTAAAATTGCTTCAATAGTGAACAGAGAAGGTGCATGACAGTGTGCGTACTTCAGACACTTGAAAACGGTTTGTGAAAGCAAATAGAATGTATGGATGAAGATAATGTAAAACTATTGTGTTTGTGAGGCAATACGAATATAGTGTTAAGAAAGTAAACATGGGTAGGGCAGGATGTGAATGTTCAGGTTTGTTCAATTTCGACACATTATGTTTTGCTTTCTCTTTGCTTTCCTAGAGATACAAATGGAAATAAGTCTCTGTTCAGATTACTCATGGCTTAAGCATATTTCATATTTTTACTAGTCACATGTATTTCCTCTTCTGTAAATCTGTTTTTTGCATGCTTTTCTTTTGGGAGTTTTAGTGTTTTTTTTTTTAACACATTATATGACCTTGCTGTGTACTGAAGATATTAATCCCTTGCTATGTTTGTGATGTACATTATCAATTATATGGCATTTATGTGCTTTTATACTAAGGATATTTCCTTTTTGTCTTTGTTGAGTGTATTTACACCACAAACACATAACCTCCTCTGAAGTTCTTGTCAATTCTTCAAAGTTCAAGTCAAATCTTATTTCCTCTAAAAGCTTCCCAAGATCCCTGAGGTGAAATGAAGCTTCTCTTCCACACTACCACTACGTTTAGTTTTATTACTCTTTGAAAATCAATGATCCTGTTCATTCACTTTAATATCCCTTCCAGTATTTAGCACAATGCTTTGTACAAAACAGCTGTCTAATAAATGTGGTTGTATTAAATGAAATTAAATTGAAATCATTACAGCTTCACTTTTAGAGAAAATAGATCCTCACTATCCTGTAATTGCATGTGGGGTAGACTTGAGAAAATCAGCTATAAACTAAAAAAACCAAATGCACTGCCATCGAGTTGGATCCGACTCATAGCGACCCTTCCTTGGATTTCCAAGGTGGTATCACTGCGGAAGTAGATTGCACAACCTTCCTTCCGAGGAGTGGCTGGTGGGTTTGAACTGCCAGCCTTCTGGATAGCAAGCAAATGCTTTAGGCACTATGGATGAATGATAAAAACTCACTATGATTTTTTTTCCTCATAATCCAAAGTTTTTACCACAGGTGGCACAATGGTTAAGCACTCAGCTGCTAACCGAAAAGTCAGCACTTTGAGCCCACCAGCTACTCATTCTGCAGAAGAAAGATATGGTAGTCTAGTTCTGTAAATATTACAGCCCTGGAAACCCTATGGGGAAGTTCTGCTCTGTCCTGTAGAGCCGCTAGAGGACAAAGTCAACTCAACAACAATGGGTGTTTTGGTCAGGATTCATGGCTCCTGGAGTAGTTGGTAGAAGTTAGTTACTCATGTGAGCTTTTCTTAAACTATAACCTTGAGCCTGTATAATTGAATTTTACTGGGAAAATATATCAGAAAAACTACTCTAAGTGACACAGTTATAAAAAACAGAAATAGAAGCTGGACAGGTACACTTAATCACAAATTCTAATGGGGTTCGAAATCTGAAAACAACAATCAAAACATCCCAGAATGCTGAGTTAAAATTTCCAGGAATGAGTCTGAATGGCATAATTTTGTTTTATTGGTTCCTGGGAGTCTTAAAGATGTAAAGTAGAATGATAAACATAACCAGTGAATGGGCCAGCACATGGTATAGGGGCAGACAATTCACCAGTAACACAGATATAAAAAGCTCTGACTACTCCATTTTAAAGTCAAATCTTTAATTTTCTTTGATAAGTACAGATTATCTTGTTTGTTTGAAAAATTCATATGAATGTAGGTCTAAAAGATGGGTCATGAGCCTGAGAGTAAGGGACCATTTAATGGCAGGATTACTTGTGCTTCGGTCCTTTTGGCTTTCTGAGTGGGCTCCTCTAGGATTCTGGTGCTGTCTGGATGTGGTCACTCATCCAGAGTCGCAGAATCCATCCCCTGAGGGATTCTTGTGTGTACGGGAAATGACTCTAAAATAATCAGGTCCTCCAAAACTTGGGAGCCCAAAAGAAGGAACACTTAATATAGGATATCCTGCTGTTTTTTTAAGCTTTTAATTTCAGTGAATACAATCTAGGTGTGAAGCAGAAGAGATTTGGAGCAGGCACATAAATTGCCCTGCCAACAAGATAAAATTGTTCAAATAATGAGTCATAGAGACTTAAGAGAAGTAGAGTTCCTTGCAGCATTCTGCCTCTCCCATCTTATCTTTCTCTCTCTTTCTCCCATCTTCACTCCCTCTCTCAGGAATTTTTTCGGAGGTGTGTATAGGGGGAGGAGATTAGAGCAGGGGACATAAGGAAAACTGTCTTCCAGTACTTTTGGGAGATCTCAATATAAAAGGGAATATCCCAGCGGATATTTCCAGTCCACTAGCTATGAGAAGCCTAACAAATAATGGCAAAGGGTTAATGTGCTGGTGTATGCCCATGAAAAGATAATGATAATAATAATTATGGTCACAAGTTAAGTAGTACACTGGAGTAATAGTAGAAAATTGAATTTCAGAACTGAACTACACTTAATGATGACCTACTTAAGCTCTCAAGTTTTGAAGATAAGGTGAGAAATTTAGTTATTTACCCAGAGTAACCCAGCTGGTTGGTGGTGAAGTCAAGATTAGAATTCTAGTCTTCTGTTTCATAGGACTTCATGTTCCCCAGTACATGACCTTCCAGTTCCTAGTTTCTAGACCCTGATCCCAAACATCCTTTAAAGCTTTGTATTTTGTACTTTCTTACATACTTAAGATATCTTATCAAGGTAGATATATTGACAATGTTAAATTTTTTTTTTTTGTATTGTGATTTGGGTGAAAGTTACAGAGAAAATTCCATACAGCAGTTCATGTACACCTTGTCTCATGACATTGACTGCAATTTCCCACAATGCAACAGCTCCCCTCCCCCTTTCTCCCCATAGTTACCTCTTCCCTGTGTCCCTCCCTCTATGCACTCCTGCCCCCTGAGTTGTCTCCCAGTGCATACACAGCCCTTCTATTCTCTCATGATTGTTCCCTCCAAGGAGTGTATCTACCTAGGGTAAATGCTCACCTCATCTGCCTGTCTTTTGTTTGGCTGGAAGCCACAGGAGTATGTTCAATTCCAGACCTGAAGGGCAGCTAGGGACCATAGTCTCAGTGGTTTCATCACGCTCTATCACACCAGCCAACCTGGTCCCTTTAATTTTGAGTTTTGTTCCACATTGTTTTCCCACTCTATCCAGGATCTCCTATATAGTTCCCCCTCCAAGTGGTTGATAGTGGTAGCCAGGCACCATCTAGTTCTTCTGGTCTCATATCACACAGGCTGAGGATCGCATGGTGTGCCAGTCACTTGGACTAATTGTTTCCATGAATCTTTGATTTTCTTCATTATTCTTTGCTCAGCATGAGGAGAGACCCATTGTTGCATTTCGATGGCTACTTGCAAGCTTTTAAGATTCCAGTCACTACTCGCCAAAGTAGGATGTGGAACAATATTTTGTGTAGTATGTTATGCCAATTGAGCTTGATGTCCCCTACAACTATTGTCCCAAACCCACAGGTCCAACTACTCTCTTCCTGTGGGTATCCGGCTGTGGCCTAGAAGTGACTACAACCTTGTACCTTGTCAGCTCTACTATGTACCTGGGAATTCTCACAGAACATACCAATATATGTGTAGAAACATTGTCTGCTAACATGTGTTGGGCACACTCCCCCCTGCATAGACTACCTAATAGTTCAGCCTGTCCATCCATCTATCCACCCATATATCCATGTTTGCCTTCACTGACAGTGCAGTACTGTGTGTGCAAAAGGGTTCATCTTTATTATCTGCACCTCCCATGTACCTCTCTATGTCTTCCTCTTCTTCAATGCCACCATGTTGATCACTCACATTTGGTACATTGCCCTTCTCTTCACCCAAATCAGTGCTTGTCTCTACCTATCTAACAGTGTTCCCTCCCCTCCCTTCCCACCCCTGGTAACCAACAAAGAAATTTTCCTTCCATATATAAACCTTTCCTTGACTTTTACAATAACAGACTAATACAATATTTGTCCTTCTGTGATTGACTTATTTCACTCAGCATAATGTCGTCCAAGTTCATCCACATTATACAGTGTTTTGCAAATTCTACATTATTCTTTAGAGTGTTTAATTTTATCTAACACTGTGACTCTGGAAAATATAGTGGTTAAAGAAACTCCTCTACTCTTTGTGTTCTGGAAAAACATCTTACTGCAAATAACCACCGTTTCCATAGGACTTAAATAAGATGTATAGATGTTCCCTTGTTTACTTATGACAAGGCCAGACATGGACCCTCCAAATTCCCATTACTTACCTCTTTACTTACCTCTTAACTATTGAACTGAACTTCGTGCCCTTACTCATAAATCACACATTGTTTAAGCTTCTCTCCTTCCCCCAATCCTTGTACTTTGACCTACCCTCAGCCTGAGCCATCACATTATCCCTATTTAAAGACATTTCCCAGAGAATAGACTGACCTCAGTGTAAAATCTGATATACTTCTTCTCTGGTATAATTTCTGATCATAGGACCTTCTCCTCCCACTTCTCCACAGCTGGTTTTTGTAGCCTTGTTTACTTTTGCCTCTAAAAGAAAAATCCGTTTTGTCTAACTCTTGAGACATTTGTTGATCTTATGGTCAGAGTTTTCTTATTGCAATAGACCCTTCTCTCTTGTAATAGTCCCTTTCCCCTCTTGTAATAGTCTTTTGTTTTGAAAATGCCTAAGGACAGATTTTTTTTTTAATTTGACAATATCTATAAAATTATTATTTATGAAAGCCACAGACAAACAAAAACAAAAACAAAACAAAACAAAACAAAAAAAACACAGAGGCCTGGAAGAAAAGGCAATAGCCCTTGGCTGAAGTTTCCCCTATCCCACTCTGCAAAAGCAGCTAGGTTAACCCTCTAGCTATTTCTCTTTTATTCCTTCTGGCCTTTATCTCAAAATAAGATATGTCCATATATGTGGATCTCACTGAATGGAATACACAGGAATCAAATAGATTTCATTTGTGGCAAGAGATGATGGAGAAACTCAATATCATCACACTTAGAAGGAGTCCAGAGACAGACTATGAAACAAGTCATCAATTCCTCAAATGCAAATTCAAGTTGAAGGTGAAGGAAGTTAAAACAAGTCCTAAAGAACCAAAGTTTGACCTTGAGTATATCCTATCCGAATTTAGAGATTGTTTCAGTAATAGATTTGACACATTGACCACTAATGACCAAAAACTAGAGGAGTTGTGGAATGACATAAAGGACATCATACATGAAGAAAGCAAATGGTCATTAAAAAGGATAGAAAGAAAAGACCGAAATGAATGTCAGAAGAGACTCTGAAACTTATTCTTGAATGTAGGGTAGCTAAAGCAAATGGAAAAAATGATAAAAGAAAAGAGGTAAATAGAAGATTTCAGAGGGCAGCTGGAGAAGACAAAGAATACTATAATGAAATGTGCAAAGACCTGGAGTTAGGAACCCAAAAGGGAGGGACACATTCAGCATTTCTCAAGCTGAAAGAATTGAAGAAAAAATTCAAGACTTGAGCTGAAATATGGAAAGATTCCATGGACAAAATAATGAATGATGCAGGAAGCATCAAAAGAAGATGGATGGAATATACAGAGTCACTGTACAAAATGTATTGGTTGACCTTCAGGAGGTAGCATATAATTGAGAACTGATGGGATTGAAGGAAGTCCAAGCTACAATGAAAGCATTGGCAAAAAAAACAAGGCTTTGGGCACTGAGATGTTTTAACAAATGAATGCAACATTGGAAGCATTCACTCATCTATGCCAAGAAATTTAGAAGAGAGCTGCCTGGCCAGCCAATTGGAAGAGATCCATATTTGTGCCTATTCCAAAGAAAGGTGATCCAATGGGAAATGGAAATTATTAAACAATATCATTAATGCCACATGCAAGCAAAATTTTGCTGAAAATATTTCAGAAATGGTTGTAGCAGTACAGTGACAGGGAGCTGCCAGAAATTCAAGCTGTATTCAGAAGAGGATGTGGAATGAGGGCTATCATTGCTAATGTCAGATGGATCTTGGCTGAAAGCAGAAAATACTAGAAAGATGTTTCCAAGTGTTTTATTTACTATGCAAAGGGATTGGATGGTGAGGATCATAGCAAGTTTATGGATAACTTGTGAAGAATGGGAATTTGAGAGCAGCTAATTGTACTCATGCAGAACCTGTACATAGGCAACATGTCAGTCATTTGAACAGAACAATGGGGTATTGTGTAGTTTAAAATTAGGTAAGATGTGTGTTAAGGTCCTTTCACCATATTTACTCAATCTATTTGCTGAGCAAATAATCTGAGAAGCTGGAGTATATGAAGAATATGGCCTCAAGATTGGAGGAAGACTCATTAACAACAAACAAATCTGTTTTGGAGTAAGTATAGCCAGAATGCTCCTTAGAAGCAAGGATGGAGAGATTTTGTCTCACCTTCATTGGGCATGTTATCAGAAGGGACCAGTCCCTGGAGAAGGACATCATGCTTGGTAAAAGTAGAGGGTCAGAGGAAGAGGAATACCCTCAGCAAGATGAACTGACAAAGTGGCTGCAATAATAAACTCAAGTATAGCCATGATTGTGAGAAGGGCACTGGACCTTGCTGTGTTTCATTGTCTGTATATACGTTTGCTATCAATTGGAACCAACTGGACGCACCCAACAACAAGAAAAAGCATGTTGATTGTTTGATCTATCAGTTTTACATATTACTTATGGGATTAGTAAAAGAGAATTTAACTCATTACAGACACCATACTCCCTTTCTTCCACCTCCCAGGCAATCTGTCCCCATTTACTGCCACTGACTTTACCTTTCCGTGCATAGCGCTGTGTGACACATGCTTCTTAGATGCTGGCACACCATTGCTGATCTGTAGAGCATCACTCTAAGGCTTTTTTATTTTCATTAAATTTTTTTTTTTCATTTTTTGTCTTAGTTATCTATTACAGAAATACCATAAATGGATGACTTGAACAAACAGAAATTTATTCTCTCACAATGTAGGAGGCTAGAAGTCTGAATTCAGGGCGACAGCTCTAGGGGAAGGTTTTGTGTCTCTTGGCTCTGGGGGAAATTCCTTGTCTCTTTTCAACATCTGTGGGCCCAGCATTCCCTGGAGATCTGTGTCTTGGCATCAATCTTCCCCTGGGTCTAAGAGGTTCTCAGTGCAGGAACCCTGTGTCCAAAGGACACGTTGCACTTCTGGCTCTTCTTTTTCAGTGGTATGGAGTTCCCACCCTCTCTGCTCACCTCTCTCTCCTTTTACCTCTTGGAAGATAAAAGTTGATGGATGCTACATCACAGGGAAACTCCCTTTACATCAAATTATGGCTGTGGCCTGACTAAGGGTAGTGACTTAATTAAGGGTGATATATCCTATAGTAATCCTGCCTCATTAATATAACAAAACCTAATCCTTCTTAATGTAACCTAATCCTGCCTCTCTGGTAGCATAGTGCCTAAGGCACTTGACTGCTAATCAGAAGGCTGGCGGTTCAAACCCACCAGCCACTCCTCAGAAGGAAGGTTGGGCAATCCTACTTCCGTAGTGATACTGCCTTGGAAACCCAAGGAGGGGTCGCTATGAGTCGGGGCCAACTCGACGGCATATAACAACAACAACAATCCTGCCTCATTAACCACAGGCAGAGGTTAGGATTTATAACACACCACACAATAAAGAATAACCACACGGTACTTGGAATCATGACCTAGCCAGTTTGACAGATATTTTTGAGGGATGTAATTCGATCCATGACAAACGTATATATAAATTGTATCATTTTTAACTCATATGTGTTTGATATAAAAACTATACTTTGCTTTTTTTTCTTTTTTACTTAATAGTTTTTAGTTTTTTTAGAGTAAGCAGCCCTGGTTGCACAAACAGTTAAGCACTTGGTAGCTAATTGAAAAGTTAGCTGTTCAAACCCACTGGGCATCTCCATTGGAGAAAGACCTGGTGATCTGCTCTGATAAAGAGTATAGCCTTGAAAATCTTATTGGTTCTGCTCTGTCACATGGTGCCACTAAGAGTTGAAACAGATTCCATGGTGCCTAACAACAATAATACTGAGGTAGTTTTTTTTTTTTTCTGGTGTGTTTACTGGTTTTTCATATCAACTTTCATGAAATGTCTAATTATTCTACTTGTTCATGAAATGTCTTGTCCATTTTATTAGAGAATTTTTTGGCTATTTCTTTTTAATTTTTTGAAGATTTTTAAAATATTAATTATGACAGATTGTATTTTCTAAAATTTCTGGACTCACATACCTTGTCACTCTCTGTGGTAGTGAAGATTGTGTGTTTCAATTTGGTTGGGCCATGGTTTTGAGTGGCTGGGCAACTGGATGTAGTTATTCTCCATAAAATTGTAATCGCCTCCATGGTGGAATCTACCGTGAGCAGCTAAGTAGTTGCCTTTGGGGTGTGGCCTACTTCCAGAATATAAGGAGAGGCTTTGAGAAAGCGTGATAGCTCTTTGGCATATTTTGGATCTGGCATTTGGACTTGAGCCAGCGGCCTGCCCTGTGCCTGTTGATCTTGGGATTGTGCCATTCTACTTGCTGACATTGAGTTCATCACCCTTAGCAGCCAGCAGCTGCATGAGTTAGGAGAAGCCTCCAGCTCTAGTGGGCCTGGAATAAGAGGCAGATCTGTAGCCCAAGCTCTAGGGGCCTTCACCTAGCCCCTACTGCCGGCACTCTGAATTGGACTTCTAGCCTCCTAAACTGTGAGAAAATAAATCCTTGTTGTTAAAGCCATCAACTTGTGGTATTTCTGTAATAGCACCACTAGAGAACCCAGAATCCCCCTTGGACCTGTTTCCCTCCCTTGTACCTGGGTGATCCTTTGAAACTGCTTTGATGAGTAGAACGCAGCAGAAGTGATGTTGCATGATTTCAGGCAGTCTTTTAAAAGTACCAACTTCTGCCTTGTTTGCTCTTGGGCCAGGTGTCTTTGGAATGTGTAAAAAGTACAGCTCCCCTAAAGCTGCCAGGCTGGAGAGACCATGAAGAGGGGCGATCTAGAGAGAGAGAGATGCTTAAGGAGCCAAAGCTCTTCTAGCCCACATACCAGACGTAAAAGTGAAGGAGCCTTCAGATAATTCTAGAATCAACCACTATCTGATTGTAATGACATTACAGATACTGAATGAGAATGCCTAGCTGAGAATGTCTAGTTAATCATACTCTTCAGAGAAAATAAAAAGATGTTATTAAGCTACTAATTATTTTAACATATATTCAGATATATTCTCTCAAAATCAGATATTTTCTCTGTAATATGTCTTTTGAGTTTGTTTATTATACATTAGATATTTGTTTATTTTTATTGTGCTTTGGGTCCAAATTTACAAAGCAGATTTCGTTTTACATTCAACAATTCATGCACATTTGATTTCATGGCTGTTACAATCCCGACCGTAAAAAACTTTCCTCCCTCTGCTCCCTCTGACTACCCCTCCCTGTGCCCCTCTTAGCTATACATTTCTGTCTTTCAAGCTTTCCCTGTATGTGAATGCTGCCCCTCTGATGTCTCATGGCTGATTGATCTAAGGGGTGTGTCTCCCTAGGGTTGTTGTTGTTGTTAGGTGCCAAAGGTCATTTCTGACTCATAGCGACCCCATGAACAGCAGAATGAAACACTGCCCGATCCTGTGCCAGCTCCATGATCCTTGCTATACGTGAGCCCATTGTTGCAGCCACCATGTCAATCCATCTCATTGAAGGCCTTCCATTCTTTTGCCAACCCTCCACCTTACCAAGCATGACATCCTTTTCCAGGGAATGGTCCCCTCTGACAACATGACCGAAGTAGGTAAGATGAAGTCTGGCCATCCTTGCTTCCAAGGAGGATCTCGGCTGCACTTCCTCCAGGAAAAATCTGTTAGTTCTTTTAGCAGTCCATGGTACTGTCAGAATTCTTTGCCAGCACCACAACTCAAAAGCATCAACTCTTCTTCAGTCTTCCTTATTCATT
>NW_006921674.1:2804311-2817884 GCF_000298275.1 Orycteropus afer afer | reverse complement strand
ACTGCAGAAGTTGATAGAAATCTTCAATTTCCTCATCTTTGGCTTTGGTGGTTGGTGCATAAATTTGAATAATAGTCGTATTAATGGGTCTTCCTTGTAGGCATATGGATATTATCTTATCACTGACAGCATTGTACTTCAGGACAGATCTTGAAACATCCTCTGTGATGATGAATGCCACGCCATTCCTCTTTAAACTGTCATTCCTGGCATAGTAGATCATATGGTTGTCTGATTCAAAATGACCAAAACCAGTCCATTTCAGCTCACTAATGCCTAGGATATCAATCGTTATGTGTTCCATTTCATTTTTGACAATTTCCAATTTTCCTAGATTCATACTTTGTACATTCCATATTCTGATTATTAATGGATGTTTGCCACTGTTTCTCCTCAATTTGAGTGGTGCCACATCAGCAAATAGAAATCTCGAAAGCTTTACCTTATCCATATGAGTAAGTCTGATTTTACTCTGCTAATGCAGCTCTTGGCCAGTCCTACTTTGAGAGTTTTCTAAGCTAAGTGACTCATCTTCCTCCTCTGTATTGGACAATGTTTCCAGACTATTCATAAAATTGCACAGTAATGTATCAGACAGTGTTTCTCTGCTATTCATAAGGTTTTCCCTGGCCAATTCTTTGAGAAGTGGATGGCCTCCTCCTTCTTCCTAGTCTGTCTCAGTCTGCAAGCTGGGCTGATACCTGTGCACCATGTGTATCCCACTGGGTTTGAAACACCAGTGGCACAGCCTCAAGACTCAAAGCAACACGTCATCACAGCAGGACAAACTGACAGACAAGTTTGTCTCCCTTAGCTGTTGGAAACCTCTCCAACCACCAACCACCCTTAACTGGATCTCTGTGGCTGACTCCTAGATCTGTTCCAGTCCCTTTTACCTTTTCTGTCTTTCCCTGCTTTCCTGCCTTGCTGCTTGTGGGGTATGGCCTGGGTTCCCTCTCCTCACCTGGGTCCCTGCGACTCACTCCTCAATCTGTTCTGGTCCCCTTTGCCTTTTCTGTCCTCTCCCTACCTTTCTGCCTCGCTGCTTGTGGGGCAGAGCCTGGGTTCCCTCTCCTCACCTGGATCCCTGCGGCTGACTCCTCCTCTCCCTAAGGTAGGTGGGTCATTTCCCTGGGGTAAGTCTTTCTACTGTTGGACTGAGAGCCAATCCATGGACGTGAGTCCATTTCTAGGTCCAAAGAATAACCCACGGCCATAATCTTGGGGGTTCCACCAGTCTCTATCAACTAGTAATTCTGGTCATTTTTGTGTTTTTGAGTTTTGTTTCACATATTTCCTACCACTCTATCCAGGATCTCCAGTTTTGATCCCTTTCTGAGTGGTTGGCACTGGTAGCCAGGCACCACCTGGTTCTTCTGGTCTCAGGGTCAGGAAGGCTGAGGGCCTCATGGTCCACCATATCCTTGGACTGATTGTTTCCAGATGACTTTGATTTTCTTCACTCGTCTTTGTTCTAGATGAGAAGAGACCAATAGTTGCATCTTAGATGGCCACTCAGATGCTTTTAAGACACCAGTTGCATCTCACCAAAGTAGGATGTAGAACAAGACTTTTAGATACTATGTTGTGCCAATAGAGAATGATGTCCCCTGAGACTATGATCCTGAGCCCACAAGCCCAGTG
Organism: Orycteropus afer afer; assembly: GCF_000298275.1. Taxonomy (NCBI): domain Eukaryota; kingdom Metazoa; phylum Chordata; class Mammalia; order Tubulidentata; family Orycteropodidae; genus Orycteropus; species Orycteropus afer. Next base: position 2,816,240 of record NW_006921674.1, on the reverse strand, counting down.
ATTCTCTCCTTCAAGGTGTTTGATTTTCTCTGAGAAGCTTCTCCAACCCTTTCCACTATTACTTCTGTAATGTATGTGGCTTTTTTTTTTAAAATTGTGATTAATTCACTTCCCATACAGCAGTTCACATACATTTTGTCTCATGACATTGATCACAATTTACCCCAATGCAACAGCTCCCTTCCCACTTCTCCTCATAGTTACCTCTTTCCTGTGTCCTTCCTGCTATCCACTCCTTGCCCTTCTTTCTCCCATGATTGTTCTCTCCAATGAGTGTATCTACCTAATGTAAATATTTAGCTCATATGCCTGTCTTATGTTTGGTTGGAAGGTGTGGATTCAATTCCAGACCTGAAGGGCAGCTAGGAGCCACAATCCCAGTGGTTCTACCAGGCTCTATCAGACCAGCAAATCTGCCCCCCCTTTTTTTTCCAAATGGTTTTGAGTTTTTTCCACATCGTTGTCCCTCTCTATCCAGGTTCTTCTACATAGATCCCCCTCCTAGACTTTATTTTTTAAGAACTATTTTAGATTTACAGAAACACTGATAAGATTAATGTAGTGTTCTCATTTACCCCACATCCAATTTCCCCTATTGTTAACATCTTATATCAGTATGGTACATTTGTCACAACTAATGAACAAACATCTATGAATTATTATTAACTAAAGTCCATACCTGATTCAGATTTCCTTGGTTTTTACCCAATGTCCTTTTTAATTCAAAAATCCCATCCGGAATTACATTTATATTTAGTTGTCCTGTCTCCTTTTAGACTTCTCTTGGCTGTGACAGTTTCTCAGACTTCCCTTGTTTTTGATGATCTTGGGAGTTTTGTGGAGTACTTGTTAGGTATTTTGTAGAATGCCCCTATGTTGGAATCCGTCTGCTTTTTTTTTCTCATGACTACACTGGGGTTATGGGTTTTGGGGAGGAACATCATAGAGGTACAGTGTCATCTTCGTTATATCCTATCAAGGGTGTTGTTGTTTTTGTTATGTGCCATCCAGTCGGCCTTGACTCATAGCGACCCCTCCTTGGGTTTCCAAGGTGGCATCACTACGGAAGTAGATTGCCCAACCTTCCTTCCGAGGAGTGGCTGGTGGGTTTGAACTGCCAGCCTTCTGGTTAGCAGTCAAGTGCCTTAGGTACTATGCTACCAGAGCTCCTTCCTATCAAGGGTACACACTATCAATATGACTTATCACTGTTGATGTTAATCATGATCATTTGGCTTCTACCGCTGTAAAATTACTCCTGCCTGCTCCTTTTCCATACTGAGCTCTTTGGAAGGAAGTCATTATGGGCAGCCAACACATAAGAAGTTGGGAATTATGCTCCCCATGGATTTTTATTTTAGGTAAATTGAACTGTAAACCTTCTCTTTTATGACTTTCATGTTTTCTTTCTTAAGGAGGTCTCCCCACCAAAACTATAGGAATATTTTCCTAAAATTTCTTCTAACATTTCTATAGTGTCTTTTAACATTTAGATTTTTAGTCCATCTGGAATTTATTTTTATGTTGTTATTCATTTTGTGTTTAGACTTTTTAAAGTGCACTTTCTGAGTGGGCCTACTCATTCCAAATATAGAATTTTTCTCACTTTTCTATTTCATGGATAGAAAGCCTGATACTAAGTGATTCTTTCACTTTGTGTTGTAAAGCCAGAAGTCATGCAATGGCTGATAAGAGAAAGAAGGATGATGCTTATCTATAAATGCCTTACTGATGCTTTACAAATTTTATTCATAAGCTTTTAGTAGACTGCATGATAATGCAAGGGGTATTTTTTTACGCATTTAGAGTTCTCCAAGGATGGTAGCGTAATGCCTAAGGCACTTGACTGCTAACCAGAAGGCTGGCGGTTCAAACCCACCAGCTACTCCTCAGAAGGAAGATGGGGCAATCTACTTCGGTAGTGATACTGCCTCGGAAACCCAAGGAGGGGTGTCTATGAGTCAGGTCCGACTTGACGGCATATAACAACAACAACAACAACAAAACAAGGATATCAGAGTGTTTTATCTGTTTAAACTGTGTAAATATATGCAGATGGTCTTAGAATGGGATTCTTAATCTTAACTGAATATAAGGACAAAGTAATAGTTAATTTTAAAACAGATTTTATTTTAACTTAAAATCATGCATTTTTCTGAATTTCTTTCTCTCTCTTTCTCATATACACACAGTATCTGATAAAAAAAATTACATGTAGACTGTATTGTCTGAAATAATTAAATTGAGACTTCTTTTGTCAAAATGCAGAGAAAAATTAACATTTAAAATATATATTTCCTGAATATGAAGAATAGTATTAGTAAAACTGTAGTAGAAATATGATTGCATAATCTGTGTTTTATTGTAACAATTTTTCACTCTGAAATTTTAATAAACTTCTCTATCAGCTATTTCCAGCTTCCATTTCATAGACACTAAAATTCCTGAAAATTTTCTATTTACCTGATAAGTTTATTGAATATGTTCTCAATCGAAGAAGAGTTATTATAATTATAAGTTAAGGAGTTAAGGACAAATTGTCATAATGTTGTAAGTCTATTGTATTCTGTTAAAAAATTTTTTTTTAATATAGTCGTGATAGACTGGGTTCTCTAGAGAAGCAAAACCAGTAAAGCTATTTATAGAGAGAGAAAGAAAAAATTATCTTAGGAAAATGGCTCACACACTTATAGAAGCTGGCAAGTCCCAATTTCTTGGATCAAACGTCAAGCTGGAGGCTTTTCCTGACTCTCGAAGCTGCAGGGGATGAGGAGCTCAAGATTGGCAGGCAGTATATGGTGGTTGACTCCAACAAATGATGAATCCAAGATCTCTAGGCCGAATGGTGGATTGTTTGCTCATGGACAGTTGCAGGCAGCACAACAGAATCCCGATCCATAGAAGAGTGTCTCTTTTCCCAGGATGTCCATAAATATACTGGAAGCAGGCCACACCCCTAGGGAAACTCCCTTTCAACGCATTGGCTGCTCAAAACATATACATCTGATCCCATCATTGGAACAACACACATCACAATTGCTTAAACCGCACAGAATTGTGGTCCAGCCAAGTTGACACACAGCTCCAGCTATCACAATAGTGAAATAAAATATAACAAAAATTTGACATTTTAACTAAAGCATACGATTCAGTGATGTTAATGACCTTCACTATGTTGTTCAAATATCAGTATTATCTATTTACAAAAGTTTTTCATTACCCCAAATGGAAATTCAATTCTCTTTAAGCATTAACTCCCTATTTTTTTCCTTTCCTCAACCTCTGGTAATCACTAATAAGCTGTCTCTATGCATTTGCTTCTCCTAGATATTTCATATGCCAGTATTATACAACATTTGCCCTTTTTAGTCTGACATTTCATTTAGTATAAGATTTTCAAGGTTCATCCATGTTATAGCATGTATTGGAACTTATAGTTGAATAATATTCCACTCTTTATCCATTTATCTTTTGACAGACACTTGAGTTGTTTGTAGTTTTTGGCTATTGTGAATAATGCTGCAATAAACATTGGTACACAGGTATCTGTTTGAGTCCCTGCTCTCAATTCTTTTAGGTATATATTCAGGAGTGGAATTACTAGGTCCTAAGGTAATTCTATGTTTAACTTTTCAAAGAACCACCAAACATTTTTCCTCAGTGGCTACATCCTTTTATACTCCCGCCAGCAATGCACTTGTAACTTTCCATTTTCCCTGCATTCCTGGCATAAATTGCACTTGATCATGGTGTATAATCCTTTTAATATGGTGATGAATGTGGTTTGCTAGTATTTTGTATCCAGTGTTTCTTCTATTACTAATTTCTAGTTTCATTCTATTTTTATTCCATTGTGGTTGGAGAAGATACTTATCTCTTAACATTTATTTATGCTTGTTTTATTACCTAAAATGTAGTCTATCCTGGAGAATGATTGTGGGTACTGGAGAAGAATGTGAGTTCTGCTTTTGTTGAGTTGAGTGGTCTATATGTTTTTAGATCTAATTGCTTTATAGTGTTAGTCTACTTGTTCTTGAGAGACAGAAAAACAAAAATTGAAGGCTAATACACTTTTTTTGAGAGTGAAAATTAAGTAGAATAGAGTTTTCCCCTAACGTTTCAATTATTTATTCTTTTTCTCAACTTCTTTTTATCCTCCATTTTCTTGGTATTTGGGTTAAAACACAAAAGTTGCGCATGTGACCAGTTGTTAATAGCTGCGATATTTTCTACTGAAATCTGTATTAATTGATGCTTTTCTTATAAACTATGTGCACATGAAAGGAGCTGAAGAGTGCAGTTCCCTGTGGGAATGTGGATTCCCTAGGTGGTTGGCAATAGCACAATCTTAGTAAATATAAAACTGGTTGTCAGTGAAAAAGCCATGAACTAGCACTAGATGCTCTAAGAATATTCATGGAGTTAATTTCTATCTCAACAACAGATCATTCTTCAGGAATTGTGTTGGTATGTGTTATTTTTTCTAATTTCTTACTATTCAGAAACAAATGCAGTTATAATGTCTTTAGAAATGAAAACAATATATATACTTCATAGGCCTTTGGAAAACACTTCTCATTTTATTATGAATTATTTAAAGGTTGATATCTTGTACATGCAAGTTAGCTCTCTATTATCCATTCTTCAAGGGGAGGAATGAGATGTGAGTGTTGTGTGAGGTCTCCTCAAATCTCACCACTCATCCATCTTCCCCTGTACAGTTCCCTTGTTAATAGTGTAGTACATACCGGCATTAAGCCAAGGGGGAAACAAAGATTAGGTTCATTTATTAATACCTAGGAGCATAGGCTGTGCTAAGTGATTGAATTGAGCATATTTAGGCTGTTGGGCCTCCTTCACTAATGTACCCAGTAAAGGACAGAGAAGCGAGAAGGTCTGCCTGGCCAGTGGTGTGGTTAACTTACCACAGGAGGCTGAAAAGCTTATTCTCTGCACATACAAACAGAACCTGAAAAAAATGGTTGGTTTGTTTTCCTTTAAGGATCAATAACCCTGTGTGTTACTTCATTGTGGCCTAAAGAGGGTTGATTCATTCAGCAAATATTTCCTGAGAATATATTTAACCTGATACAGAGAAGTTCACAAGCTAAAATGATCTTTTCCCAAAAGGTGTGCTCCCAAACATTGGTGGCTCTACACAGAAGAGATGTGTGGTTGAGAAAGTTGGAGAAGTGCTGATATCGAAACTAAGCAGGTTTCCTTTGGGAGGACTTCTTAGAGCTTTTAATATGCAGGTGGCATTGTGCTTGTCCAATGGCGGCAGAAATACGGTATTTATTTCCCAAACTGGTTGAGTTAATGACCTAAAGTTCCATTGGAACATTCTTTAAGAAATATTGAACCGTCTTCTATACCTCTCCCCACTCTTCCTCTGCTACACTCGTCTCCTTGCTATTCATTGACTACTCAAGAATCAGAGGCTTCAGCCTTGCTACCATGGTTGCCTAGAGCCCTCTTCCTCCAGATAATGTACTTCACTCCCCACCTTGTAGGGATTTTGTTTATGGCTCTTCCAACACTCTTGATCTCCTTTCCTAGTCTTATTTTTTCTCCACAGTAATCATCTTCTAACATGCCTCATATTTTATTTCTTTATTTTGCTTATTGTTTGTCCCTTCCAATAGGATGCAAGCTCTCAAAGGCAGGAGTTTGACTGTTCACTACTAAATTCCCAGCTTCTGCAACAGCACTGGCACTGAGTAAATGACTGAAGGACAAATTGCTCTACAGCCATTGCTGTGAGTGATTAAAGAGATAAGGTGCAATGAATTTAAAATTCTAAGCAACTATAAATTATTCTAATTTCTGAGTATTTCACATTGTCCTTGGTCTTCCATTTTTAGGGAATTTAATCTTTTAATGTTAATAACTTGTTTCTGATTTAATTTTAAAAAGAAAAATTGCTACTTAATTCTAAAACTTCTTCAGTAAGATATCACTTGTAGATAATTGAAAGAATGATGTCCATGTAAAGGAACTTTCTATAAGGTTTTTCCTCCAAGATTAGGGAGTACAAGTTCAAAAAGAAAACGTAAGTATAATGCATCTAAATAAGAATCTAAGGAGAATTTTCTATTTTGATATTAAGTTCATATTTTCCCCCACATTGTCTTTCTTAGTATGAATTCATTACAGAAATATATCCTTAACAAGGTTCCTGTGAACTGAAAAACATATTCCTCCACTTTCCTCTTCCCCCATCTTATGTTAAATGCTTGTATTCTTAATTTTAGTCAAATGTAATTTAACTAATTGTGTTTATTTATGCTTATATACATATATATCACATCAAAGCTAACTTGTTATAAAAATTAACAGAGATACTAAAGAAGAAAATAGTACAACACATGTTAGTTTCACCTCCCTTTTTAAATTTTTTTTTAAATATGTAAATCTGTGTCTGACATTTTTAATGTTTAATTTTAAGAAGCAGTGGGGTGAATTTAAAATTTTAAATTTGACTGGAATAGACTTATAAAACCTTTCTATTATGAAAGTTTTCACTTCCCCTTGGTGCTTACTATTTCCCAGGAAGATAGCAGCATTTACAGTGTCAGCTCCTGTCTCTCTGCCTGAGGCCTTTTTCTAGTTTCTGCAGCCAGCTCTTCTCCAGTACAGAGTAGGCCAGATATGTCAGGATATTAGCAGGTTATAAGAGCAAACCTCTACTCCTGACCAATGGAGTTGTTGGATAAATACTCCAGCTTCCTCAACCTTAGGCATGATATTTTACGGTACTTGCTTTGCACTGTCTCCGAGTTCCTCAACAACATTAAATTCCAGTTGCACACAATGGAAATTTGCGTGATAATACGTCTTTTATTGGCTTTCTCCACTTCCTGTCTCATTTTCTAATTCCTAAATTAGCTGTTGCTGTTATTGTTAGGTGCTATGGAGTCGGCTCCGACTCATGGTGTTGTTGCTAGATGCCATCGAGTCATCTCTGACTCATAGCAACCCTATGAACAGCAGAATGAAACACTGCCCAGTCCTGAGCCAGCTCCATGGTTCTTGCTATACTTGAGCCCATTGCTGCTGCTACCGTGTCATTTCATTTAGTTGAGGGCCTTCCCCTCTTTTGTCGACCCTCCACCTTACCAAACATGACATCCTTCTTTGGGGAATGGTCCCTTCTGACAACATGACCAAAGTATGTGAGATGAAGTCTGGCCATTCTCGCCTCCAAGGAGCATTCTGGCTGCACTTCCTCCAGGACAGACCTGTTAGTTCTTTTAGCAGTCCATGGTACTTTCAGCATTCTTCGCCAACACCACAGCTCAAAAGCATCAATTCTTCTTTGGTCTTTCTTATTCATTGTCCAGCTCTCACATGCATATAAATCAATTGAAAATACCATGGCTTGTGTCAGGTGCACCTTAGTCCTCAAGGAGACATCTTTGCTCTTCAGCACTTGAAAGAGGAACTTTGCAGCTGATTTGCCCAGGGCTTAGTGCCTAAGGCATTTGACTGCTAACCAGAAGGCTGACAGTTCAAACCCACCAGCCACTCCTCAGAAGGAAGGTTGGGCAATCTACTTCTGTAGTGATACTGCCTTGGAAACCCAAGGAGGGCGCTATGAGTCAGGTCCAACTTGAGGGCACATAACAACAACAACTTAAGTTGTCTGATGTCCTGACTACTGTTTCCACTGGCGTGGATTGTAGAACCAAGCAATGTGAAGTCTTTAACAATTTCAATCTTTTCTCCATTTATCATAATGCTGCTTGTAAGTCCAGTTGTGAGGAAATGATTAAATAAATGAGCTGGATAGATCAAAGGGCGGTTTGAGAGAACAATGTAAATCATTATAATGAAATGTTCAAAGACCTCAAGTTAGAAAATCAAAAGCTGAGGATACATTTGACATTCCTCAAGCTGAAAGAACTGAAGAAAAAAATATAAGCCTTGAGTTGCAATACTGAAAGATTCTACAGGCAAACTACTGATCAATGCAGGAAGTATCGAAAGAAGTTGAAAGGAATATGCAGAGTCACTGTCTCAAAAAGAATTTGTTGACACAGAACCATTTCAAGAAGTAGCATATAATGAAGAACTGATAGTACTGAAGGAAAAAGTCCAAGCAGCACTGATGGAACTGATGAAAAGCAAGTCTTCCGGAATAGACTGAATACACATTGAAATGTTTCAACAAATAGATACAGAGCTGTAAGCTTTTATGCCAGAAAATTTGGAAGATAGCTAGCTACCTGACCAACTAACTGGAAGAGATCCGTATTTCTGCCCATTCCAAAGAAAGGTGATCCAAAAGAATGCAGAAATTATCAGACATCATATATTGCACTCAAGTTAAATTGTGCTGAAAATAACTTAAAAATGTTTGCAGTGGTACATCAACAGGGCACTGCCAGAAATTCAAGCTAGATTCTGAAGAGCATGTGGAATGAGTGATATAATTTCTGATGTCATATGGTCCTTGGCTGAAAGCAGAGAAAACCGGAAAGATGTTTCCCTGTGTTTTATTGATTATTCAAAGGTATTTGACTGTGTGGATCTTAACAAATTAGGGATAACGCTGGAAAGAATTGGAATTCCAGAACACTTAATTATGCTCGTGAGGAACCTGTACATAGGCCAAGGGACAGTCATTTGAACAGAACAAGGAGTTGCGTGGTTTAAAATCAGGAAAGGTGTGTGCCAGGGCTGTATCCTTTCACCATACTTATTCAGTCTGTATGCTGAGCAAATAATCTGAGAAGCTGGATTATATGAAAAAGAGCATGGCATCAGGACTGAAAGAAGAACCATTAATGACTGGAATATGCAGATGACACAACCTTGGTTGCTGAAAGTGAAGAGGACTTGAAGCACTTACTGATGAAGATTAAAACTCCAGTCTTCAGTATGGATTACACCTCAATACAAAGAAAATGAAAATCCTCATAACTGGACCAATAAGCAGCATTGTAATAAATAAAGAAAAGATTGAAGTTGTCAAAGATCTCATAGTATTTGGATCCACATCAACACCAGAGGAAGCAGCATTCAAGAAATCAGACATTGTATTGCTCTGGGCAAATCTGCTGCAAAAGACCTCTTTAAAGTGTTGAAGAGCAAAGATGTCTCTTTGAAGACTAAGTTGCACTTAACTCAAGCCATGGTATTTTCAATAGCCTCATATGGATGTGAAAACTGGACAGTGCATAAAGAAGACCAAAGTAGAGTGCTGAAAATACCATGGACTGCTGGAAGAACTAACAAATCTGTCCTGGATGAAGTGACTGGAATGCTCCTTGAAAGCAGGAATGGCCACACTTAGTCTCACCTACTTTGGTCATTTTGTCAGAAGGGATCATTCCCTGGTGAAGGATAGCATGCTTGGTAAGTGGGGGGGTCAGAGAAAAAGGGGAAGACTCTCAGTGAGATGGCTTGACACAGTGGCTGCTGTGATGGGCTCAGATATAGCAAGGATTGTGAGGTTGGTGAATGATGGAGTGTTTCTTTCTGTTGTACATAGAGTCGCTACCAGTCAGTTAGGTGTTAGGTGACTCAACGGCACCTAACAAAAATAACAAATGAATTATGTATCTATCTAAAATCAAAAGAAACTCTTTCAAATGTGAATATTATAAGTCAAATAATTATTTATAATTTTACCTTGTAATTTTGAGAATAATAATTGTTTTCTGTTAGTGCTTTTTGTTCTAAAATGAAGGATTTTGACATATGACTTCCAAGAAAGCCAAACAATTTTAACAAAATTTCTTCAAATTTAAATAAATGTTTATCCAGTATCTTTCTTGAAAAATGCCAAAATTACTGAGATTTTATAAGTTCTCAATATTCTTTAAAGGTTCTTGAAATAACACACTTTTTTTAGGGCCAGTTACAATTGTTTTTAAAAACAAAATTGTATGAAAATTGAGTGATTGATTGCAAAAGTGACAAAACTTACTATCAGCAGTGGAAGAACCACCTCACTTGTGAAAAATTTCACGCTGTTGATGACATTGATATTGATATTGTTAGTTTTATTTTTTTAATGAGAAGGAACTCAGAAACTAAAGCTCACTGCCATTGAGTCAGTTCCGGCTCATAGTTACCCCTCCTTGGGTTTCTGAGGCAATCTCTCTGTGGAAGTAGAGTGCCCAGTCTTCCTTCCGAGGAGTGACTGGTGGGTTTAAACCACCAGCCTTCTGGTTATCAGTTGAATGCCTTAGGCACTATGCCACCAGAGCTCCTAATGGGAAGGAAGATGGTCAGAATTTCAATCAATTTTTCAAATCAGCTGCCTACCATTCTAAACTTTCTAAAAGAGAGTATGATAAAACAATACAGTAGAAAAATACAATTTCTTGTGTATTAGTGATGACTCTAACTTAGATTGACATTTACTTTGTCAGGGTCTGTGTTAAGTGTTTTAGATGCATATATTACTCAATTCTCATAATACCTTCAGTCTTATTCTAATTTTATAGATGAGGAAACTGAGGCTTAGAGAGGTTAAGTAACTGCCTGAGACCCCCAGTAATGGTGGAACTAGAACTTGTTTACTTAACTGCTATAGTGTTATTTAAAGCATTTATGTAACTGCTATACCAAAACCAAAAAACCAAACCCAGTGCATCAAGTCAATTTCCATTCCTAGTGACCCTCTATCGGACAGAGTAGAACTGTTCCATAGGGTTTCCAAGATAGTAAATCTTTATGGAAGCAGACTGCTTCATCTTTCCCCTGCAGAGCAGTTGGTGGGTTCGAGTTGCTGAACTTTTAGTTAATAGCCAAATGCTTTAACCACTGCGCCACCAGAACTCCATAACTGCTATACTATCCTGCATTTTGAGTTAAGCCCCAGGTGAAATGAGCTAGCAGTATGTGGTCATACTGTCTTGTCCTGCTTCTTTACTCATACATGAAACACCTTTGTGAACTTTGTCATCTCTTCAAAGCGTCTGTATTTTTATTCACTTAATATTTTAAAAAAATGTTTCATTTTTAAAACCTAGATTCAGCCTAAGGAATAATATCCATGAAATGATGAGATTGATGTGCTAGTATATTTTCAAATTGATAATAAATTAAATAGACATATTAAAGCATTGTTATAGTTTTTAGTGGCTGTTGAGTCTGCTCCGACTCACGGTGACCTTATGTATAACCGAAGGAAACATTGCCCAGTCTTGCATCCTCCTCACACTACCAGGTATGTTTGATTCCATTGTTGCAGACACTGTGTCAATCCATCTCTGTGTTGGAGAAACACTACAGTAAGAAATGAACTAAAATCAGGTTGAGTGGCTGTGCTCTCCAGATCCTTTCACTGGTGTTGGCCCCTGGATCTTATCACTGCATGTTCATTGGTGTGTGTGCACATGTGAGCTCATGTTGAAGAGTGTGATGGGGTGAGGTGGGAGAAGATAAAATGATAAGAGATCATGTGTCCACTGTTTTACAAAAAGGATGGAAGTACCCAGCCAGTTGGTGCCTATGGTCTCACCCATAGACTTTACCAGGGACATTTGAAGGTGAAAACAGCCCAGGCTAGTCATTTGACACCAACTGCATGAAAGGATCCAAACATACAGCTATTTGGAGAAGAGATGCCTGTAACACAGAGCAACCTATCTGTGTGGGGTGGTCCTGTGCTCTCCCCACACAGACTGTAATTGCCCACTCTCCAGGACGAACCTATGCCACTATGGCTCCCTTAGAAAAAGAGCTGATTTTAGAGCCTTGTCCTCACGGTGCAGCAAGTTGAAAGATGCCTTGAACTTTCCAGAGGTTACTGAACGTGACTAGTGAATATTGGTTTAAAATGTTATAATTAAAGACTTTTAAGCCTAAAAGCTTTTTCCTAAAGGTATTTGAGATGCAACCAGGCTCAGACTCACATATATTTATAGTTGTGCTAATAGCAAAACCAAGAGAAGAATGTTAATAAAGGTTAGCT
>NW_006921674.1:2800870-2802141 GCF_000298275.1 Orycteropus afer afer | reverse complement strand
ATCTTCATCCATTTCAGGAAGTGGCATATGATCTAGAACCAATGGTAATGAAGGAAGAAGTCAAAGCTGCAATGAAAGAACTGACGAAGAACAAGGCTCCGGGAATTGATGGCATACCGATTGAGATATTTCAACAAACAGATGCCCCATTGGAGGCACTCACTCACACTTGTAGTGATATCACCTTGGAAACCCAAGGTGGGGTCACTATGAGTCGGGGCCGACTCGACGGCACATAACAACAACAACAACATGCTCTACTATTGTATATGTTATATTATATATGCTATTGTTATAACAATAGCTGGAAATTTTATGATAGAAATTTGCAAGACCAATGACTTATTCATTACAAATACTTGTTTTCAACAACACAAATGGTGGCTATACACATGGACTTCGCCAGACGGAATACACAGGAATCAGGTGAACTACATCTGTGGTAAGAGGTGATGGAAAAGCTCAATATCTTCAGCCAAAATCCGGCCAGGAGCTGATTGTGGAACAGACCATCAACTGTTCATATGCAAGTTCAACCTGAAGTTAAAGATAGTTAAAACAAGTCCACGAGAGCCAAGATATGATCTTGAATATATCCCTCCTGAATTTAGAGACCATCTAAAGAAAAGATTTGATGCATTGAACACCAATAACCAAAAACCAGAAGAATTGTGGGATGACATCAAGAACATCATCCATGAAGAAAGTAAGAGGTCACTAAAAAGATGAGAAAAGAAGACCAAAATGTATGACAGAAGAGACTCTGAAACTTGCCCTTGAGTGGAGAGTAGCTAAAGCAAATGGAAGAAATTATAAGATAAAAGAGCTGGACAGATTTCAAAGAGCAGCTTGAACAAACAAAGCCAATTACTATAATGAAATGTGCACAGACTTGGAGTTAGAAAACCAAAAGGGACGAACATGCTCAGTGTTTCTCAAGGTGAAAGAACTGAGGAAAAAGTTTAAGCCTCGAATTGCAATATTGAAAGATTCTATGGGCAAAATATTGAATGATGCAGAAAACATTAAAAGAAGATGGAAGGAATAGAGAGTCACTGTACCAAAAAGAACTGGTAGATCTTCATCCATTTCAGGAGGTGGTATATGATCAAGAACCAATGGTATAGAAGGAACAAGTCAAAGCTGCACTGAAGGAATTGCCAAAGAACAAGGCTCCAGGAATTGATGGAATACCCATTGAGATGTTTCGACAAACAGATGCCCCACGGGAGGCACTCACTTGGTTATGCCAAGAGATTTGGAAGACAGCT
>NW_006921674.1:2797094-2800199 GCF_000298275.1 Orycteropus afer afer | reverse complement strand
ATCTCAGCATAAAGAAAACAAAAATCCTCAGAACAGGACGTATAAGCAGCATCATGATAAATGGAGAAAAGATTGAAGTTGTCAAAGACTTCACATTGCTTGGTTCTAAAATCGATGCCAATGGAAGCAGCAGTCAGGACATTAAAGGACATACAGCACTAGGCAATTTGGCTGCAAGGGACCTCTTTCAAGTGCTGAGGACTAAGGTGAGCTTGACACAAGCTATGATATTTCCAATTGCTTCGTATGCAAGTGAGAGCTGGACAATGAATAAGGAAGACCAAAGAAGAACTCATGCTTTCAAACTGCGGTGCTGGCAAAGAATGCTGAAAGTATGTGGACTGCTAAAAGAACTAACATCTGTCCTGGAGAAAGTGCAGCCAAATGCTCCTTGGAAGTAAGAGTGGCCAGATTTCGTCTCACCTACTCTGGTCATATTGTCAGAAGGGACCATTCCCTGGAGAAGGATGTCATGCTTGGTACAGTGAAGGGTCAATGAAAGAGGGAAAGATCCTCAACGAGATGGATTGACACAGTGGCTGCGAAAACGATGGGTTCAAGTACAGCAAGGATCATGGAGCTGGCACAGGACTGTGCGGTGTTTCATTCTGCTGTGCATAGGGTCACTATGAGTCAGATATGACTTGATCGCACCTAACAACAGCAACAACATTGTTATAACAAGGAGCTCTGGTAGTATAGTGCCTAAGGTACTTGACTGATAACCAGAAGGCTGGCGGTTCAAACCCACCAGCCACTCCTCAGAAGGAATGTGGGGCAATCTACTTACATAGTGATACTGCCTCGGAAACCCAAGCTGGGGTCACTATGCGTTGGGGCCGACTCGACAGCACACACCAACAACAATTGTTATAACATATACAATAGTAGAGCATATAGAAGGATAAACTCCCATGCACCCATTCTTCAGTTTCAAAAGTTATCAATCTTTGTTTCATCTATTATTCCTCCCTCCATTTTTTTTTCCAGAATACAAAATTCTCCAATATGCACCTGCCATTTTTGTTTTATATTTAACTACTGTACTATTATCACATCTAACAAAATTAACAATCATTCATTTGTAGTATCTAACACCTAGACTATAATCAGGTTTTCCTACTTGTTTGGTGGGATCTTTTCCCAGGTGGCTTGTTCAAAATAGGGCATAAAGTTCACACATTGAATTTCATTATTATGATTCTTAAGCTTCTTTTATTCTCTTTGTAATCTGTCCTGTTTTGTCATGCTATTGATACAGTTGGTAGAGAAACCGGCTCATTTGCCTTAATGAGTGTTCCACATTCTGGATTTGATTGACTGCTTGCTTGAGGTGTTTTTAAAATTTGATCCTCCGTGTCCCTGAATTTCCTTTTAAATCTAGAGGCTTGATTATATTCAGATCTGTTTCTTAGGCAAGAAGACATCAGAGTGTTTCTGGGCACTGCTGATTTTGTCGTCTTTGAAGCTCACAATGTGCAATTGCCAGACTTTTTCTGATTTCAAAATTATGCTACCTTTGTTATCTTTCTCTAACTTAAGTCCAGAAGAAGTCTGGATTTACATAGATGAACTGTATGGATATACAAATTATTATCAACACTTAAGAAAGATTCCAAACAAACCAAATTCATAGGCTGTCCAAGGCTGTAATCTTTACAGGAGCAGACTGCCTCATCTTCCACCTGTGGAGCGGCTGAGTGGGTTCAAACCACTGATCTTTCAGTTAGTAGCTGAGAGTTTAACCACTGCGCCAACAGGGCTCCTCTTAAGAGAGATTACTGTACTCAAAATTACAAAAAGCACATCACTAGTTACTATATTTGGAAGCTACACGATTACAAGTCAGGATGAAAATAGCTGATATTTAATGAGTCATTTGCTAATTATTCAGCTTATAGATTTCCATTGCCATTTGCTTCTGGAGTTTTCCCTCTTCCTTAGCGAGTTTCTGGTGGTACTTTACTGCTTTCCAACACCTCCAGGAACTACTATATGCTGATATATGACGATAAATTGTGCATGAGGAAAGACACATAACAAATTATGACTAAGGATCCATGCTGTGTTACTGACTGAGATAAACCATGAGCAGTGTTCATGCACTACACTGAAGATTTTCATGGGTAATGCAGAGCAGAAAGTACCTAGATTTCTGCTGTTAACTACTGTGCTATCTATTGCTTGGTAAAGAAAATGAAAGATAAATCATGAAGGTCAATGTACCTGCTGAAGAGAGAGCAGTGTGTCATCACGCTATTCAGATTCTAGATGTGTTCTGCTATGTGTGTAACTCAGGGGTTCTCAGCCATGCCTGCACACTGGAATCACCGATACCCAGACTGCACCCCAGGCAGAATCTAGGTCTCCGGGGGAGGGGTCCCAAGCACTGGTATTTTTAAAAAGCTCTTTGAGTGATTCTAATGTGCTGTCAGGAGTTGAAAATCTCCAATGTAGTCAGTAAATAAGAGGTATCATTTATAGGTCTCACTGTATGCTTAAAACCTCTTGCACACGAGGAAACTGATGCTTTGAAAGATGTTATTTGCTCAATGTCTTGTTACAAAGCAGAGCTTCATACCCAGTCTGTTCCCTTAAACCAGGGCTTTGGAACTCTTTTGACTATGACCCAAAGACAGACATGAAATTTACATTGTAACTCAGAGCACATAAGGTAGTGAAAACAAGTATAACAAATAATACTTTGTTAAGTATTTATGCACTCTGATATTTCCTATTTTATGTGAAAAACAGAAAATTAAAAAAAATAAAATGGTAATTTAAAAAATACTAGTCAAACCCACTAAATTGACGTATGGCCTACAGTTTTACGTATTATTCTAGCCAATAGCAGTACAGATTTCTTTTCTGTTCCAACACACACCAAAATCTTTTCCCCATCAATGCCTTCTCATTTTCTTTATTTTCTCACCTGGAAAGTTCCTTCCATCTTACTCTGCACTTTTCTTTAAAGGCCATCAAACTACATTTAAGCTTTTCTAAGACTACTCCAGTCTATAGTGCCTTTTCCCAATGTCTATACTTAACATGTGAGCTCTGGTGGTGTAGCACCTAAGGCATTTGACTGCTAACCAGAAGGCTAGC
>NW_006921674.1:2783406-2796199 GCF_000298275.1 Orycteropus afer afer | reverse complement strand
TCAAGTATAGCAGGGATTGTGGGGCTGGCGCGGGATTGGGCAGTGTTTCGTTCTGCTGTGCATGGGGTCGCTATGAGTAGGAAACGACTCAACGGCACTTAACAACATTACATGACATACTGTGAATTTTGTAATTGTTTTGTATCTTGGATAGTTATGTCTCCTTGGCTAAATTCAATCCCTTTGAGGATGATGTTCTTTGTGTGTGTGTATGTGTGTGTGTGTTCATGCTCATGCTGAGGGGTGATTATCTTCTATGCTTTTTCTGTACTCTCCACAGTGCTTAGCACAGAGCTAGGCATATCACAAATGCTAAAAACAGCTGTGTAACACTACACAAGTCAATTCTTCATTACCTCATCCCTAAAATAAAGGAGAACTATAGGCTATTTCTAAATCTTCTTCCAGCTTTATAAGTCTATTTTTCTATGATATCTAAGGACTTCTGTAGAATGAAGATATGAAACTTTTTTTATTAGCAACTATAAGAAAAATTCTTGTGTGGGAACTAAAAAGACTGCAACTGTTTGACACTTTTGGTAAATATAAACTCCCTGCTACTTTTGAAAAGGTAAAGAACTTACTAACATTTCAAAATGAAGTTGGGTTTGTGTCACTTGGATTCAGAAATATGATTATTCATGGGCCACAAATGTTTCAGGTTGAATGGATATACATGTAACAAGCAGTTTTCATAGACTCCTAGCAAGTTGCAACTACTTCATAATGACACAAAGCTTAACAATGAATGTGGGGCTGGTGTGTGGATGCAGAGTTAACATAATTTAGGAAAATAAAGTTCATTGAATACAGTTAAGTTTTAGATATTATTTGTTTGCAAACGATTTGTTAAACATCACTGAGAATCTTCTCAGTAGCTTCTGAAGCAAATGGATATGGCTGGCTTTGGGAGTTCAACTATTTGCAACCCTATGATCATCAGCTTTTTTCTGATCACCAGGATACTGGCACATAGTAACTACTAGCAAGTTCCTTTGGTGGTATGTACTGGTATATGTGTTGCAGGAAGAGCGGAACTGTCTTTGGCATCTACTGTCTTTATCTACTCAGTGTTCATTCTCTTATTCTTTGTTAACACTAGTTTTCCTTTGGGGCATTTCTTCTCTCCCACTCACTCTATGGGTTTGAAAGTATGTTTGGGAGGGAAGTACTCCCTTTTTCCAGAGTAGGCAAAAGACTCCAGCCTCACAGTGTGTATTCCATTCGATTGGTTACTTCAGAGTTCAGCATGGGATTGAAGTGGGCCCAGTGAGACTCATTCCTCGCTCTGCTTTCTTGCTGATGGAATCACTTACTAAGGTGGTTGAATGTAAGCCTGGAGCTGCAGGTGGTCACACTGTCCCAAATTAGAGAAAATAAAACTAGTGCAAATGTAAGCACAGCTCGGCTATGGAAAGAAACAGTCCTGATAGTCTTTGAGATTTTGGAGGGGGCGGGTAGAAAGAATTTTAAAAAACCTCATGTCATTTTCAGCTCTACTCCTAAGATTTAAAAGCATGTTAACCAATAAATTCTAAATCTTTCCCCAATAGGTTTTCCTAAATCAGCTTGAGTTGGGTGCTCGTATCCAATAGTCCTGACAATACAGGAGTTATCACAAATCAGAATACCTCCACTCTTCCTTGTCGCTAACCTCTTACGGTTTTAACTTCTGGTTCAGAAGGGACCATGTATCATGCTTTTATAGTGCTCAAGGCTTATTTCTTTTTCTGGTAACAGAAGTTGCTCCAACTTTTGTGTATTTTATCCCTGACCTCTTCCTCCTGAAGTTCAACATGTGCTTGATCCATAGCCAGGGGTGGAAGGAAGGCAGACCCTGAGGCGCTCCATTCCAGCATCAGGCCACTGTTGGCTCATGCAGGTAGATATCTTTGTGTGAATTAGGACATGGCATTCCTTCAGAGCAGATGTGGGCCTACGCTTAGAGGCATGAGTTGGTGCTTGGGCTGGATCTCAAGTAGATTTCCTGCTTATCTTCCACCTCAACAGACAGACCCTGTGCAGGATACAGCTGGAGACTACCTGGCAGTTGGCCATTGCAAGAGAGCACAAAATCCAGGAAGGCAGAGCTTCTGGCAAGTCCCTCATGCCCCACAGCATTGACAATTCAGAGGTCTGTCTACGGACCCTAGCTGGACTTCAGTTACTCCAGTCTCTTGAGTTCCTGGGTGAGACCCTCATCATTGTGCAGAGTAGAGGAAGAAGCACCAGGAAAGTAGGGAGGAAACGCAAACAGCTTCTGGAAAGGCAATTCCAGGGGGCAGTCGCCAGCAGCGGCACAAGCTTTAGGAGTGTCGACGAGGGTGGCGCCACGGTGAGGGGAGGAAGCCAAGACCCTAAAAGGCATGCAGGCGCGCGTAAGAGGAGGGGTGAGGTTCCGGGGACCTCCCAGGGGTGTAGACGAAACAGCAGGGGCGGCCCCACTTGCGGGTTCCAGCATTTGCTCTATAGTCGGTGCCTTTGCACAGGCGGAGGGGCGGTCTGATTGGGGGTGTAGGGCAGCTGAAAGGGGACAGCACCACAGCCTGAGGGCAGCTCAGGAAATGGCTTCCCAGAATCTGTCTCTACTTGCCCCCTCCCTCTTGACTCGCCTGCTCCTCACCTCTCCTCTCCAATGTCCCCCGTCCTAAAAATGGGCCGGCGCCTTTAAGAGGGAGCTTTGGTGATCCTGGGGGCGGGAACCCCTCGGCAGGTCGGGAGGCGGTGGCTCGGGTGCGCGATGCTCCTCACTTGCTGCTCCAGCTCCCGCCGCCGCCACAGCCTGGCTTGCTACCACCTCTCCTCCTCTTCCTCCTCCTTCTCTGCTTCGAAGCGTTGTTTTCTGCAGCGGGAGAGAGAAGTGCTATGTCAGGAAAGTTCCGGGAGGGACTGGATTGGGCCATGCTCCCGGGGCTCGCTCTCATGCAGGCGCCCGCGCGTTGCCCTTTGTATGAGGTGAGACTTGGGGGTCTTCGGACCCCCAAGACAGGTAACCACTCTGGGGAGGGGGTTGCATCAGCGGCAGTTAGAAAGGTTTGCAGTTTGGCCGAGCGTATAGCCGAAAATGACACTGGTTAGACTGAAGTTGTGCGGGAGAAGCTGAGGTTTTCGGGAATTTTGAGAAAGGAGCAGCTGGACTTTAGTTCTTCCAGCAACCAGCGCCGCACGGCGGGGCCTGAGCCAAGACTCGGTTTCTCCAGTGCCGCAGCGACTTGTCGCCTGCCTCCCCGACACCCCCGGTCTCCATCCTCTGCCCGCTAAGCCTGGGCCTTCTAGGAAACAGGTCGGCTGCAGTTCAGCACAGATTTTCAGATTTTTCACTCTCCGGCTTTCCTGGTCTAGAACCAAAGTGCTGGGAGTGAGATGAAGGAGACAGAATCCTCTTCAACTTTTATACTGTGGTCTAGTTACTCTTGAGGTGTGGGATTCCGATCGTTTGCAGAAGTAGGAGGGCTCCTGCCGAGTCCCAGCAGTTGAGAGGCTGCCTTCTTACATGTGGTTAAGCTTTGCGGCGCTGTGAGTCTTTCAGCTTTGGCCAATTTCTCTACGTCGCCTTGATTTTTAGTCTCCCTTCCCCCCGCCCCTTTTGGGAAATACTTAATTTTTTTGTTTGTTTGTTTAAGGAAAAAAAAAAAAAAAAACCCTGAATGCTTAGTTAGGCTGCTTACAAATAAATATATCTTTTTGCATATTTCCTCCCCCAGGTCTGGCCCAAATTTTTAAAGCGATCGTTTAGTCGCTGATGAAATATTAAGACTCAGTCAAATAAAGATATCCTCAGTAGTAGGTTGCAGTTTTTTTTTCCGGTGAGGTAGGATGGGATTTTAGCCATCTTTTTGAATAGGATTTTCTTGTAAATTAGTTTATTTACTTATGTATTGGTGAGTTTGGCTTTCATTATGTCTTAGATTAAGAAGTCTCCAAGTAATTGTAGGGATGGTTTTTCTAGGAATCCTATAACCTGATGTTACTTGTATAATCTGCAATTGCTTTTGACAATTTTACCATCGGATGAGGTATGTAACACATGCAATTATTTGATGAAACCAAATTTATTAATACATTAATGGGTAACTTTTCTTTTTTCAAGTGTTCTATGAGAACAAAGTTCTATTTTTTTCACACCCCCAGGTGTCTGCCACATCTATTAGTGCTTCTGTACTCTCCACTCACGTTGTGTACTTTGGATGTCAGCTACAAATCAGAGGTGCTGAAAAAGAAAAGTCATTATGTTTTGTGAGGTGAAGCATAGGCAACATTTTAAGGAGACAATTGATTATATCATTATAATTTTTAACAGTAAAAATAGAATATAGCATCTTACTTAAAGAGTACAATGATGTTTTTAAAGTAAATAAGTATATGCTTAAAATAAAATTTTGTGTGTGAGAAAAGAAATGTGTTTGCAAAATTAATGAGAAATATTGTGGAGAATATCACATTAGCAATAGGAAAGTTTTGAAAGAAAAGCATTCCAGAATAACTATTAATATTGTCCAATTTTGCTTTAGATAAAGCATTTCATCTCAGCACTCTGCAATCAAATATATCAGAAGTGACTTTTTTTTTTTTAAAGGACTCAACTTCTCAGGCATTTCTGAAAACTTGCAGCAAAATAGACATTTAAAAAAAAAAAATTGCTTAGAAAAGTCACACACTTGAAACCCCCACTGCGTTTCCCACTGAGTTTGCCTGATTCCAGGCAAGAAGGTACTGCATTTAATAAGAATTTTGAGCTCTAAGGTGGTTGTGAATTAGTTTCTACAATGATATTGATTAATGTATGTTGAGATTTTATATATGATTTATTTGATTTGGGATAATTGTTTTGTGAATGATTCTTTTTGAAACTTTTTAAAAATATTTATCTGTATGTAACCATGATAGGGAAAACCATTCAGTGACTTGATAATACTGAAGCACTAAGAGCAGTGGGTCTAAAGGATCACAAGCAAAAATAGCTTATGTTAGGGTTGATCATCAGTGTTTTTGTCAGTATCACTTCAGTTAAAAAAAATAAACCACCTGTTTCGCTATTACATTGTGGGGATTGTAATCAATGTCGTGGAACACAATGTGTATGAACTGTTGAATGGAAAACCCATTTACTCTAAACTTTCACCCAAATCACAATAAAAAACCAAAACAAAAACTAAACCTCCCTTCACTAAAAAGCAAATAAATACTCCCCCCTCCTGGGCTTTTCTATTGTGTTCTTTTTTCTTATAAGGCTTGGAGAAGTAAGCCATATGATAGGCATCCTAATCACATATTTATCTATTAAAATGGACTGAATTGCCCCACCAAGGGATGGTTGAACCAGGCATTTCTTAACTTAAGGTAATTTCTCTTCAGTAGGGGGCCATGACAGGAGCTCTGGTGGTGCAGTGTCTAAGACATTTAGCTGCGAACCAAAAAAGGTTGGCGGTTCGAACCCACTAGCCGCTCTGTGGGAGAAAGATGAGGCAGTCTGCTTTTGTAAAGATGTACAGCCTTGAAAACCATATGGAGTAGTTCTACTTTGTCCTATAGGGTTGCTGTGGGTTGGAATCAATTTGATGGCATTGGATTTGGCTTTAGTTTGGTTTAGGGGACCATGGGTGGGATAAACAGTTAATGCACTGGCTACTGACCAAAGGTTGGATGCTTCAGTCTACCCTGAGGTGCTTTGGAAGAAAGGCCTGGTGATCGACTGTTGAAAACCCCGTGGATCACAATTTTACCATGACACACGTGGGGTCACCAGGAGTTGGAATCAGCTCTACAGCAACTGGTAATAGTAAAGGAAACCATAGGTAAAATTTAGCTCTCAATATAGTGTTTTCTTCATTAAATGTTTCAAAAATTATCTTCAGGGCATTCTCTATAGATCTGGGACCTAGAAAGTAGACCTCAAAGGCATGGGAGGCAAATCTTGGGGGAGTTTTGTGACTCACTTTTGTGAAATGATATCTTAAATATTTGATTTGGTAGAGCAACCCATTAATGCTTGGGAAAATAATACCTATAATACAATCCTCTAGTCACTGCAAGCAAAGCTATCTGCCGCCCTTTGGAATATTTATTATACTCTACAGCTGATGTTGCCACATTTCACCATATATGTGAGAATTCAAAATGAAATGGATTAATCTTTCAGACTGTTTTGGCTTTAATTTGCGAGGCATATATCAGAAATAAGTTTATATTTGCTACAGATGCCCTTGGGACCTCTGGTAGCATATTGCCTAAGGCACTTGACTGCTAACCAGAAGGCTGGCGGTTCAAACCCACCAGCCACTCCTCTGAAGGCAAATGGGACAATCTACTTCTGTAGTGATACTGTCTTGGACAAAAGGAGGTCACTATGAGTCGGGTCTGACTTGATGGCACATAACAACAACAGATGCCCTTTATTGCGTTTAACAAATTTTCCTATTTTTGCAACTCTGACAAGTGTGTATTTAGGGTGAGTTCTTAGTGTTTACTTATCAACAAATAAGCATTTCATAGAGTCTACATTGTGTCTTTTCAGCTTCTAAAAAAATAACATTTGAAATGTTTGACTGTGAGCCTGAAATCACAGGCTTTCATTGCTGACAGGATCTTGGTCAATTATAGTTTCAGTTTCATGGGAATTTTCTGTTTCAGATCAGATATGCCCCTAATTTGAACTGGGTGATCCACACAAAATAGTACTGTTGCAACCGCAAAACATGGAGAACATTCCAAATAATTTGCAGTGTGGGCAGCCCAACATGCTTTGGTGTTTAGTTGGCTTAAGGCAGTGTGCCCTGCTTATATAAAAAAAATTGTTTCTGAAGCTGACAGCAAGCTAAATTTCAGTCTTTGAGTTTGACACATAGGATAAAATGCTTTTGGTTTCAGTGCCAGTAAACATGGACAGCATTGGTAAAAGTAATTTGTGCCCATTTCTGTCTGAGTGAGAGAAGATTCAGGAAATTCAAGCATGAAACTAGCATAATATACTACAGTGCTCATTCATATTCATTAAAAACTAACTAAAGATTTAGAAAGGTTGGGTTTTAACATAGGCTTCAGGTCTTAGGCTCAAGAATGTTACCATATTTGCAGTTAGTAGGATATTTTTGTGGTCATCTATTGAAATTAATAATAACACTATTATCAATGTTCTTTCTAGTTGAAATTCTCTCCTCTTAGGCTCAGTTTAGGAACCCTAGTGATGCAATGGTTAAGCACTCGATTGTGAACTGAAATGTCCTCAGTTTGAACCTAGCCTGCTCCTGGGGACAAAAGGCCTGGCAATCTGCTCATGCAAAGATCACAGCCTAACAAACCATATGGGGCAGTTCTACCCTGTGCTATGTGTGGTAGCTATGAATCAGAATCAACTCGAAGGCACACAGCAATAACAGTCTCAAATTGGATTAAAAAACTATGCAACTAGATATTATACCAGTCACCTAGCATGCATATTACTTGACTCTTAAGTAATTTTTAGTTGAAATCCTCCATCATCGTAGTCATAAACTTTATAAACCTTTGGGGGCATTTTTACCAAAGCTGCTTAGTTTTATTTCTTTCTCTCAATTGACTTGACTAAGTTATATCATTAAAGCTTCTGAAAAATATTTTAGGCAAATTCTTTTGTGTGGATGCTGTTAAAGATCCGCTTTAGGGAGGTGGTGCAGAAGGGACATGATTCTCTATTCTGGCTGTTACTTTCCAAAGGGAGGCTTCTTTACGTCTTCCTATTTCATTTAACAAACAAAAAAAAAAATGAGTAGATAATTTTAGAGAAAGAACATTTGCAGGCATTTAAAGATGCTTGAAACTTGGATCAGAATAAGTTTCAACTGAAAATTACTGAAGAGTCAACTATCATATATCTTACATTTTTTTTTTTTAAGATCTAAATTGGGCCCAGGAGGATATAGATACAATGGGAATTGGGGTAGGAAGAAGCTATTCTAGGCATAGCATTCATTGCCTTCCATAGGGAAAAATGTTTGCTTAAGTGTGCACTTCTAATAAAATTCATTCTTTTCATCATTTTACCTTAATTGTCCTATTTCCACCAGCATTAGCAGAAAGTCTATACTTGTATCTTTCAGTTCATTCCCACTCATTATTATTTAAAACTTTTCCTTCTTCGAAATTATCAAGTTCTTTAATGTGAATTTAAAGCTCCCCCATTTTCCACAGTCAGTCTGGGGTATGTTTACTTCTACTTAAAGGTGTAATGATGTTGGGAACTTCTCTTTTTGCTTCTGTCATGTACAGCTGCTATAGTAAAATTTTGCAGTTTTATTCTTTTTTTCTTACTCTATAAAATATATTTTTTCCTTATTACAGAGTTGATGCATGTTCATTATAGAAAACAATATAGAAACAATGTTGACATACATACTCATCTTACTCTAGTTTAAGTTAATGTCTTTGCCCTCCTTTTAAAAATCAGAAGTTCACCTTCTAACTTATATGTCATTTCTATTGAGTCTTTTAAGGAGCTCTGGTAGCACAGTGCCTGAGGCATCTCGTTTCTAGCCAGAAGGTTGGCAGTTCAAACCCACCAGCCACTCTGCAGAAGAAAGACTGTACAATCTACTTTTGTAAAGATTTACCGCCTTGGAAACCCAATGGGGGTCGCTATGAATCAGAATCAACTCAATTGCAGTGGGTATTGAGTCTTTTAGTTCTAGCCTGTTTTTCCCTCTCATAAATTAGACTTTTTAAAAATTGTTTTGTATATTATTTCTTATATTTAAACACATTTTTCATTATCTTTTCTCACCATTTCTCCTAGTATATCAGATCTTCTACTTGGGATCATTTTAATTCAGATTAAGTATGTCTTTTTTTTCCCCCTTTATTGAGAGAGAGAGGGAGGGAGGGAGGAGGGAAAAAGAGGAGGAGAAAGACATAACATTTTTCTTTGTGTGTGATAGTCCTTTTATTTCACCTTTCTTAAAAGAGCAATTACCTGGATATTGAATTCTAGTTTTCCAGTTATTTTCTTTCAGCACATCAAAAGATACCATCCATTATGTTCTGAATTTTATTGCTACAATTGAGAATTAAGCAGTGAAGCTAATTTCTTTTCCTTTGTGGGTGATCTATATTTTCCCTTTGGTTGCTTTTAAAATTTTAAAATTTCATGATTTTCTTCTGGATCTCCAATTGCATGTTTGTTAGACCTTCTGTAACTGTCTTCTCTGTCTCCTAGTTCTTTTATGTCTTGTTGTTCTTTCATTGTTTTTCTTAATTCTATTCTGTAAAATGCCTTCTGTTTTAAGTTCCAGTTTAATAATTCACGTTAGCTATTTCTGATATGCCACTTTGTTGATTTAGTTTTTAATATCATTTATTGTGTTCTTCAGTATCATATATTTATTTGGTTCTTTTTCAGTTGTGCTTGTCTCTTGCTTATAGTTTGAATTGTTTTAAACAATTATTTTATATTTTTTGTCTAATAATTTCAGTAAGTGAAATCTTTTTGTGGATCTGTTTCTACCTTTTTCCCATGCTCTACATCATTCTTAGGAGTTTTGGTGGCATAGTGCCTAAGGCATTTGACTGCTGACCAGAAGGCTGGTGGTTCAAACCCACCAGTCACTCCTCGGAAGAAAGCTTGGGCAGTCTACTTCCGTAGTGATACCACCTCAGAAACCCAAGGGGGGTGGCTATGGGTTGAATCAACTCAATGGCAGTGAATTTGGTTTGGAGTTCATAACAACACCATGTATGACAGAATGAAATACTTCCTGGTCTTGCACCATCCAAGGAAGGGTCCCTATGGGTTGGGTCTGACTTGACGGCAGTGGGTACATCATTCTTGTTACTTAGGTCATTTTGAGATTTTGTGATTTTTGACTGTGAGCTGCTCAGTTTCCTTGGAATTTTGTTTGTGGTAATTCTTTTCATAGGCCTGGGTTGAAAATAAATTCCCCAGATGGGGAATAATATTTGCTTCTGCTACTCTTAGTTTGAGTGCTGTACTGACCTAGGTGTATTTTAATCATATTTCTCCTTTATGTTCTCCCCCTCCCCAATATTGGACTAGATTGTAGTTACGTATCCTTTGAGGAGATTTGTATGGCACTAGGGTCAAGACCTGCAGTTTCCCATTACTGTCCCTTTCTGCATGGTCTTTATTTTTTTTGTTCACTTTTAATATAACAATACAGCCCTTAGAAGTCCCTGGTTGTGCTATTTGGGCCTTTGGACATATATATAAATTTATAAATCCAACTCAAATTATTTATCTTTTACTGTAATAAACTGTTTCATCCCTGAGATTATTTAGGTTAATAAGCAAATCTTAACTGTTGTTGTTGGTGTGTGCCCTCGAGTCGGATCTGACTCATAGCGACCCCTCCTTGGGTTGCCGAGGCATATCATTACGGAAGTAGATTGCCCAACCTTCCTTCCGAGGAGTGGCTGGTGGGTTTGAACCGTCAGGCTTCTGGTTAGCAGTCAAGTGCCTTAGGCACTATGCTACCAGAGCTCCTAAATCTTAACTAGGAACTATTAAATAATAGTTAAATTAATTTAATTTTGAAAAGAAAAAGCAGATAGTAATGTGTTCAGATATGATACAGGATGCTTACTTTTTTTTTTAACATGAATTTTATAATTTGTCGTTTACCTCTTTGAAATTTCTGTATAGGATATTGGCATCAGCACTTTCTCTTCCTAAGTTGAAAATTTCATCTTGCTCACTTTCATTATGCATTAGTTTTGTGTTTTGTTTTACAGGGTTTAGTACAGCCATCTTATTTTATACTGTTAGGTTTCACCTTTGAGCTTGAAAAACACTGCCAGTCACTTAGTTTTCTTTTACATCAATTTCTGTTACTAATGGATTTGCCTTTAAACAGCACCAGTAGGGAAAGAACGAGCTCTGGTGGTATAGTGGTTAAAGCATTTGGCTGCTAACCAAAAGGCCAGTTATTCAAACCCATTACCCACTCTGTGGGAGAAAGATGAGTCATGCAATCCGTTTCTGTAAAGATTTGCAGTTTTGAGAGTCCAATGGGGCAGTTCTACTCTGTCCTAACAGGATCACTATGAGTTAGAATCAACTCAATGGCAGTGGGTTTGGGTTTGGGAGTATAGGAAGTTAAAAAACCACCCACAGTCTTCATTGCCTTTATTTATACTCTTAAAAGTCAGTAAAAGATGACAAACTGTGGAGCTCTTTAGGGTAGTTCACTTTTGAGAAGGAGTAATCTGTATTTATTTGAAAGGGTTTACATTTAAAAGGTAAACATTTTAAAAAACATTTAATTTTTGCTCTTAATGTTACAGCATCCTCAATAGTTTTGCAATCTTACATGATACAGTGATGTGGATGCAGCTTTGGTACCAATGAGCAATTAATATAGAAATCATTTGAGAACCTCAGTATTTATATCTCTTAGCACTCAATTACTATGGAATACAAATAAAAACTTAGGTACACTGGTAAATGATGTTAAATGCAAAAAAAATATGAAAATAATTGGTTTCATTACCTTGGGGTAATTATTCCATTCATCAGGTAATGATTATTCATGTCATAAAATTAAGCTGTTACTATTTTCTTTGCCCTCTTTTTTAGAAATAATTTATCTTTTGCACTCTGAGTTTTAAAGTATCTTTTTTTTTTGTCCTATTAACTTGGGCTCAGGAGCTCTGGTAGCATAGTGCCTAAGGCACTTGACTGCTAACCAGAAGGCTGGCGGTTCAAACCCACCAGCCACTCCTCGGAAGGAAGTTTGGGCATTCCTACTTCCGTAGTGATACTGCCTCGGAAACCCAAGGAGGGGTCGCTATGAGTCGGGGCTGACTCGATGGCAAATAACAACAACAACAACAACAACTTGTGCTCATCTTACATGAAGAGGCGCTAGAATAAAAAGGATCTCTGAAGCTCACACTCTTGAATCATACTCTGATGAGGTGTTTGCTTATATTCAGGGTCTAGGTTGGCATAAAGGTACAAGGAACAGTCATTCAATTAATATTTTAGTACATAGGGAACATTCATGTCAAAAGCCATGTGTCTTAGTACACACACACACATATACATATGTACATATGTATATATACCTTTTTCTCATTTTCTATCTTGTTATTTGAATTTTTGCATTTACAACATCAATAAAAAATGTGCTATCATACTATTTTTCACATTAACAATGTAAGTCTGTCCATAACGAATGCTGAGGTGTGAGGCAAGAGTAATGCTGTCTCCGAAGGCTGTGATGGTTAAAGTTGTGTGTGAAGTGGGCCAGTAGTTGGCAGTTTTATAATGATGGAATCTGGCAGTTCTGTAGTGATGTATCTTGGCAGTTATGTAATGATAAATTTGGCAGTTATGTAATGATACTGTCAGCCTTCATTTTGTGATCTGATATAGTCATCCTCCATTTCCACATAATGCTGATTTTCACATAATTACCTGGTCTTTGGAACTTGCCATGTCGACAAGTGAGGAATCTGTGTGTGTATGTGTGTGTGTGTGTGTGTGCATTTGGAGAGAGAGCGTGAGAGAAAACTGGGATTGAGATAAAGATAGCGTTATTGAGGTTGATTGACTTTAAGGAATTGGCTCACATGATTGTATGTGGTAAGTCAGCAATATGTAGTTGAGGTGACAGTCTGGAGATTCCTGCATTGTTGTGTCCCAAAATCTATAGGTTAACTGATGGGAAGAGTGAAGAGTAAGGGAGTTCTAATATAATATATTAGGCGCTCTGGTAGCATAGTGCCTAAGACACTTGACTGCTCACCAGAAGGCTGGCGGTTCAAACCCACCAGCCACTCCTCGGAAGGAAGGTTGGGCAAT
>NW_006921674.1:2744934-2783139 GCF_000298275.1 Orycteropus afer afer | reverse complement strand
TTATATTATTTATTTATTTATTTATTGAGGTAATCTAAGGCCAACTGATTTAATTACATGTAACTACTTCATAACAGTGTCTATACTAGTGTTTGACCAAACAACTGGGCACTATAGCCTAGCAAGTTGATACATAAAATTAACAACCACACTGTGTTAAATAAAGCCTCTGTTTATTTTAGGAATGGGGATTTTCTATCCATCTAATAGAAACCTGAGACTTGGAGTGATCATTTCACTCAATACTTTTCCCCCTGGAAGGTATATTAAATTCCGCTTGTTCTACTCAATTCCAGCATAATAAATATACCACATATAAGAAACATCTCCACATTCTTTTAATTAACCATTAAGCAAACTTTAAATTTGAGCCATCTCATTCAGTGGTTCTTACCATTATTGAATATATATCAAACAAACACACACACTCTCATAAACACCCACATATCCCTCTGTGGTGTCAGTCATTCTCTCATAAACTAGAAAATCCAAGCTCATTGCCATCAATTCGATTCTGACTCACAGGATCTTATAAGACACAGCAGTACTGCCCCGTTGGGTTTTCAAGACTGTAAATCTTTATGGAAGTAGACTGCCATCTTTCATGGAGTGGCAGGTGAGTTCCAACCTCCAGCGTTTTGGTTAGCAGCCAGTCATTTTAACCACAGTGCCAACTGGGCTCCTTCATTTTCTCATAGACCATGCTATCAGAAAAAATCAAGTGAGAAGTGGGGGTGAATGAAATATAAAAAAACAACTGGCAAAACTCCATGTAACTATAAGCAGTGATGTTTATACGTCTGTATTTACTGTTTCTCTTGCCCTTTCTTTTTTTGTAGAAGGAAGTCTAGGAATTGCAAGTCTCACTATTACATATAGTTGACACTGGGCCAGTAAACATGGATCCTTCATTGTACCAGTCGTATGTCAGTTGCATCAGCACTTTATGAACTTGCAAAGCTTTTATTGATATTTTAATCTTTGAGCTGAGGATTAGTAGCAACCATCATACAGCAGTATCACTGTGATACTATCAGTGAGAAACCCAGTAATGAACAAAGCACCATAATTTCTCCCCAAGGACCCTCCATCCCTTGTGATTTGGTGATGCATGATGAGAAATTATTCTTTGGTGTTTAAAACACAGCCATTTCATCACCTTGATTATTTCTACATTTCTAATGCTTTAAAATGGATAATGCAGATTTTCTGTAAAAATTTTCTTTGCTAAGGCATTTTTTTTGTTGAGGGGGGTCTTGGGAGGTGATAATGCAGTTCTTTGAACTTAAAATGACACATATGTAGTTCTTTCTACTTGGAGTGATTATTCCCAATGATTGGATACACAGCAAACTTGATTGAAAATTAAAATATAGAAATAAAAGCAATGGAGTTGAGTTACAGGAGATAGGCATTTTTTAGATGATCTATTTTATGTAATAATGTTTCAAGAAATATTAAATTTTCTTGAATTTAAAATAATTTGTGAAAAATTTGGCTTTAGAAGACATCTTTCTGGACCACGTGTGTTTTGTAAAATTTATCTATTTTTGTGATGAAAAATTATTTTTCTTCCTCTCCATGATCTATTCTCTCACAAAAAATACACCAAAAAATACAACATAATTTTGCAAAAACTTAACCTATAATTTAAAAGCCAAAATGCACTAGTTTTCAGCTTAAGACTTTGCATTCATCTTAGTGGCATGAGTGTGACCTATAAAATATGCAATAAAATATGGACACTTATAAATGAGAAATTATATTTTCAACTCTTGGAGTAGGCTGGATTTTTCTTCATAGTCCATACCATGTGTACATCCCAGTGGTGATTTTTGTGCTTGGTATGAGTCTTTGTACTAGATATTTAAGATATACCAAGTTAGGGCACTTACCTGTTTTATTCTTCATTGTATATAGTAGTTAGTCAGAAGCTGGCTTATGTTGTTGCTGTTATTATGTGCCTTGGAGTCGGAACCAACTCATAGTGTCCCCTCCTTGGGTTTCCAAAGCAGTATCACTACAGATGTAAATTGCCCAGCCTTCCTTCCGAGGAGTGGCTGTTGGGTTTGAACTGCCAGCCTTCTGGTTAGCAGTCAAGTGCCTTAGGCACTGATGCTTAATACCTGTTTGTTAAACAAAGGAAGGAAGGAAGAGTATAAGTCAAGTCAATAAGTATATGTCAAAACTAGATTTATAAAATGTATACTAATAACATTGTAGAAGACTGAGTATTTGGGCAAAATATAATTTCAGCTGGTAAATGATGATTGTCTGTTGACATTTCCTTTGTCTTTATCTGGTGGCCACTTGTAATACCAAAACTAAAATCTTACTTCATAGATTTTGAACCCTCTGTATTTTAAGTATGACCTTTAGATTTTTCAGTTTTCCCAAGTGAACTGGAATTATTTTGGTCATGGCAGTGAATCAAGGTCAAAACAGATTTGCCATTATTTCTTAGGATGAGTCAATGCTGCTCTTCAGCAATCCTATTTTGAAATGGTGCACTTAGAGCAGAATGACCTTTAATTCTGTTTTGTTTCTCTTTTGTTATTTTCTAGCTTCCTTCTCTAGAGAAAATTTAGTAATTCTATATTTTATATTTATTACTGGCATTTGCTATGGTAATGACTTACATTTACTGCTGCAGGACCAAGGATTTTAGTGTTTTCTGATTTTTTATTTTTTTTTAAGAGATAAGTATATAGTTGACTGTTGTATGAAATCATGAGATCATTTGAAGTCTTTGGTAACATAAAGATTTTATGATTCCACATTCTGTAAAATTCCGGTTATACCACAGTAGAAGATATGTTTGGTTGGTGGCAGTCAGGTGGGGTGGTAGGGTAAGAGTCTTGAAGATTTGTCTCTCTCATGCTGAGATTATACTAGAACCTTCTCAGCAGTGGCATCCTCTCGATGTACAGGAAGAAAGAAGAGACCATGTTGTATGCATATGTGTCCCCCACTTGCTTTTAGGAGACAGCATGTCATATATGAATCTGCAGCAGTGGTGAAATGGTTAAGTGCTTGGCTGCTAATCAAAAGGTTGAAACTTTGAACTCACCCTGAAGCTCCATGAGGAAAAGACCTGGTGATTTGCTGTAAAGATTACAACCTAGAAAACTCTATGGGGCAGTTCTCTCATGTGGGGTTGCTATAGTCAAAATCAACTTGATGGCATCTAACCACAAAAAACAACAGCAACTAGCACAGTGCCTGGCATGTGATTGATGTTCCAGGCATTTTTGCTGAATTGACTTGGTTAGAACTCTTTGGGACAATAACAATCAACAACAAAGAGTGTGGGTATGAAGAACAAGTAAGCTATATTGCAGTTACTCCTGGCTATGTATGACTAAAGTGGGCAAGGTTCTAGCAGACTGATGGAGTATATAGACTTCCATCACGTTTAAAGGAATTGAAAGAATGAGAGAAAGGTGCATTTCTTTTGTTCTGCAAAGAGATTATTAAAAGCGGCCTTTGTGAAATGAAGGAAGCCCAAGCTGGAGAGAAGATCAAAGCACGAGAAACAAAAATATCACATCAAAAATCACAGTGCAGAATCTTGCAGGTGAGAACAGGTTTAAATTCACTTTGATGGAGAATGAGTTAAAAGAGCCATCTGCACAAGTAAAGGAGTAGAATCATTAATGTCACTGAAATACTGGTGCTGTGGAGGGTGTGATTTTCTTTTCTGATCAAACAGAAAAAATGCTAGCTCATATTTATTGGACACTGACTGTCAGCATTTAATCCTTAGAACAGTTTCATGAGATAGATATACTGTGATTATCTCCATTTTTCTGATGAGGGACCTAGGAATCAAGATAACCTGCCCGATTACACACAGCTCATAAAAGACAGAATCAGGCTTTGTAGCCAGGTATTCTGACCATTGCCAAGGTGGACACAGGACATGCTGGAGGAAGAACATGGACGACTCAACAGATAGCTTATTGTGTCCCTCATTTCCTTTTAGTCCTCCCAAAGAACATGCCAAAATCATTTGTAGGAAGAGGCAACAGAGAAAAGAGTGTCAGCGTTTTGAGACGAAATACCAGTATGATAGTAAAAACATTGAGTTTTGAGTAGTTAAACTTACTTTAAGGCTTTAGAAACTTTCACTGTGCTAAATTTGTGAATACTAAAGAAAAATCAATGTGTTTTTATTGACTAATCCTTGTGTAGACCAGCATATGGGATCAGATGAGTTACAGAGTTGCTAAGGGAACAGGTTAACAAAGTGAAGTGGCAAGCTGTGCTGTACCCAGAAAATCAGATGACTCTAAAGAGGATTTTTTTTCTTTTTGACTTTGTGGAATATAATGGAAACCAAAATAAGCAGGTCCCCCTTCTCCCCCACCCCTTTTTTTTTTTTTTAATTTTTACTTTTCTTTAAAATTGCATTGATTGTGGGGGAAAATTTGTGGGAACAAGAAAGGTATTTAGAGATTTAATATGAAAGTTAGGCACTGTTGTTTACATTAGTAGATAAATTGTTGTTGTTTGCTCTTAGTCGATTTTGACTCATGGTGACCCATGTGCAGAGTAGAACTCCTCCGTAAGATGTTCAAGGCTGTGACCTTGGGGAAGTAGATCGCCAATCTTGTCTTTGGATGCACCTCTGGATGAGTTCAAACTGCTAACGTTTCAGCTAGTAGTTCATCTAGCACTTACCATTTGTGCCTCCCAGGGACTCTTGTCCACACCAACTCCCTGCCATAGAGTCAGTTCTGACTCATAGGAACCCCCATTGAGTTTCCAAAGCTGTAAATCTTTACAGAAGCAGACTGCTCATCTTTCTTCCATGGAAGAGCTGGTGGGTTCAAACTGTGGACCGATTGTTGGTAGAGAAATACTTTAACTGCTACAGCAGCAGAGCTGCTAGGGACTCCTAGAGTAGACTAATAATAGGAGGAATTTGGGGTACTTTAAAAAATAATGATGGGACAAAGTACCACATTTAAATTGTACATTTGAGGATAAAAAAAATTGATTTTTCTCAAAAGTCTGTATGCCCTTTACTTTTGAGAGTATATTTCTTGCATACTAGTAACACTTGCCAAAACCTACTGCCATTGAGTGATTCTGACTCATAGCAACCCTATAGACAGAGTAGAACTGCCCCATGGGGTTTCCAAGGCTGTACATTTTTATGGAAGCAGACTACCTCATCTTTCTCCCATGGAGTGGCTAGTGGGTTTGAACCATTGACCTTTTGGTTAGCAAGCCCAGTGCATTAAGCACAATACTACCAGAGCTCCACACTTGCCTAAATGATGCTCCTGCTACAAGTCTGCACATTTTTAATTACTGTTTTCATTTTCTACCCATAGGTAACGGGCATCATGAAAAAGGCAGGAAAATGTATATTTTTACTTCTTTAATCTCTTTCCTAAGAAATTCAGGTGGTGCAGTGGTTAAGCACTCCGTGGCTAACTGAAAGATTGGTCATTTGAACCCACCCAGCAGCTTCATGGGAGAAAGACCTGATTATCTGCTTCCATAAAGATTAAAGCCTAGAATA
This sequence comes from Orycteropus afer afer, assembly GCF_000298275.1. Classification (NCBI taxonomy): domain Eukaryota; kingdom Metazoa; phylum Chordata; class Mammalia; order Tubulidentata; family Orycteropodidae; genus Orycteropus; species Orycteropus afer. The sequence goes on along the minus strand of NW_006921674.1, from coordinate 2,777,606 downwards.
CCCTATGGGGCAGTTCTAATCTGTAGATGGAGTCGGTGTGACTTAGAATTGACTCAATGGCAGTCAACAGCAACAATCTCTTTCCCAGAGGTATGTGTTTTATGATGACTGAAGAGCTATTTTTCAAAAAGAATACTCTTTTCCTGAATATAAGAGATCTGTGCCCTAAAACAAGAATGGAAAAATACAAAAATAAATAAATAAGAAAAATGTATCACCCATAATCCTACCGTGGTGCAGTGAATTATTTGGTATGGGTTTTCTAGCCATAGTCTTTGTAACTCCCACTTTACTGGGTGGGACCATACAAGTAAGGTGTTTAGGGCTCTGATGTGGGGATTGGTTAGTTTTGTCACTCTGCTAGGCTTAAAACGAGACTTCGTAGAGGCAGAGAGGGGATCTCACTGCCATCAGGAGAGAAGAATTAGAGGTGAAGTAGAGAGCGTCCTTGAACCTGCACTGGACCTCCTTGGCAGAGATATCTGGCAGAGAGGAATTCTCAGCAGAGAGAGACACCCAGCAGAGAGATGGTTGCAGTGGAACCCAGAGGCACGAGATGGGGCAGGAGGTTTACCTGGCCTACAGAGTGAGAGAACTGAGTGCCCTTGGGTAGGAGGCTTGCTGACACAGTGGGATGCACCTAGGTGTACCTGTCAGCAGAGCTGAAAGAGCTTTGTAATACTTGCTGAGCAGAGCAGAGGTCAGACCAAGAGGCCAAGGGCCAGAGACGTATGTCTGAGGGCACAGCAGAGGGGAGACTACCTGATTGAAGAATTGTGTTCTGAGTGTGTTCCTGAACCTGAACTGTAGCCTGTTACTTCCCTGATAAACCCCATAATTGTGAGTTTTGTCTGTGAGTTTTGTGTGGCAATTGCAATGAATTATCGAACCAGAAGAGAAGTAGTGAGTGCCGTGGAAGGGACAGTTGGTGTCAGAATCGGTAAAAGGCTGAAGGGTTGTGGCATGTCTGGCCTCATAGGAATAAGCCTTGGGCAGCTGATGGTGATTCCTTCTTCCTCTTGTGAAGTTAGGGGAGGTCAGAAGATGCTACCTCCCTGCCCTCTTTGTTCCTACTAAGGAGCTCTCATAGCACAGTGTCTAAGGCTTTTGACTGCCAACCAGAAGGTTGGCAGTTCAAACCCACCAGCCACTCTATGGAAGAAAGATGAGGCAATCTACTTCTGTAAAGATTTACTGCCTTAAATAAGGGTTGCTGTGAGTTGGAATCAACTCAAGAACAGTGGGTTTGGTTTTTGTGGTTATTTATAATCTTACTGGTCAGAAACATTTATTAATGGTTTGATATATTTCCTTCTTATCCTTTGAAAATTTAAAAAAATGAGTGAACACATTGTGTATGCAATTTTGTCATGTTTTCTTCACTTCAGTATGTTAGCATAATATTAAAAAATAACTATAATGCTTGTGCAACATGTTATTGTATAAATTGTGTAATTGACTTCTTTTCCCTTATTTTGAACATTTAGGCTGACTGTGGCACCGTGCACGTGAAAATTTTCTTTTACAACCTTATTGAGGTATATTTTACATAGAATAAAATTTACACATCTCAAGTACATACCTCAATGATTTTTAATAATTTTACTGAGTGGTACAGCTATCACCATAAATCAGTTTTAGAACATTTTCATTCCTTCAGTAAGGTCCCTTGTGCCCATTTGCAGTTATTCCCCATTCCTACCCTACCCCCAGGGAACCACTAATCTATTTTCTGCCTTTATAAGTTGGCTATTTTGAATAGTGCTATGATGAATATACTTGAACATGACTTTTGGTGCATATGTGTGAGATTTCTGTTGGGTACATACCCAGAAGTAGGATTGCTGGGCCCCAGAATAGGCGTAACTTCAAATTTACCATACCAGTTACCAAATTGTTTTTAATGGAACATCAAGTTGATTTCCACTCCCACCAGCAATGTGTGGAAGTTCTATTTGCTCCACATCCTCATCAATACTTTCTAAATTTTAGTCATTCTGTTTTTTGTTGGATTTGTGTGTCATTGTGGTTTTTAATTTGCATTTCCCTGATGAGTGATGAAGGAGAAGACTTCTACATTTTCTTTTCTTTTCTTTTTTTTTGCCATTTGGATATCTTCCTCTCCAAAGTTTGGTTTAATTCTTTTGCTCGTCTTTCCACTGACTTGTCTTTTTCTTATAAGTTTATAGGCATTTACAATAGAATGTATTCATGATGTGGATTCTTTGTCATTTATGTGATTGGAAATACCTTCCACATATTGGCTTGCCTTTTCATTCTCATAGTGATGCCTTTGGACATCTTATCAATCTTCCCTTTATAGTTAATGATTTTGACGTCTTGTTTGTGTCTTGGAAATAGATTTGAATTGGAAACTTCATTAAGCTTAAGAAACTGAAACTTGAGCTGATTGGTCTTTGGTTCTTATGAGAACTTGTCCTTCTCCCTCCATATTCCTAGAGTGACATCATTCAGGAGTTGTGTTTTACCAATTCCCTCCTCATTTCCTTTCCTCACGCTGAACACCGGGCTTCAGCCCTTTTGTGACTAGCGGAGGCTTGGCTCTGCTGCTTCTCAGATTTCAAGTTGCCTCTTTTACTCAGTTTTCAAGTTTCTCAGCGGCTGTCAGCCTCTCAACTGCCTAGAGCTAACCTCTGAGCGGCTGTTTTGGAACTGGCATATGCGTCTAAGAGAGAAGTGTAAGTATAGCCAAATGTTGAACGAATCTTTCCATAATTCCATTGTTTCTGAAATCGTAGCCTTTCAGATTCTCCCTGCCGTGGGAGCTTTTAGATGTCTTCAGACATTTCTGCCTTTTCTGCTCTTGGGGGGGATTGGTCTGCCACAAGCTGCCAAGAAAGGAAATCTACAGTACTGTTTTGAAGGCTGCATTTCCATAGGTGGGAGTATCAATTTGCTAGAGTTACTTTCATCTTTGAAAATTTGCTACACAAAAAATAACATTATGTTTTAATTTTTATTCTAGTAAGAGTGAACATTGTTTCAAGTGATGAGTCAAGGCTGTTTCTTTTACATCTCCTGTTTTATGATTTACCTGTCAATATTCATTATTTTCATTGATATTTAAGAACTGCATAACATTGCTTGAAGTAATAAATAAGAATTTATGCATCCAAAGATAAAGAGTTATTATCTTAATGGATCTGAAAATAACTAGCCTTCCCATTGATTTTTATAATGTTTCAAGACTTTTGAAGGCAAGTGTGTTGGCTTTGCTTTTGTGTTATTTCCTGGTGTCTGATGCATGGCACAGTCTAGACTGCATTAATAATAATAATAATAATAATAATAATATAATGATGATGATGATATAAGGATAGAAGCAGGAAGTCCTTGAAGACGGTTTCCTTCCTTTTCCAGGGTTATAACATGCTGTAGTCAGTGATTAATCATTATGAAAAATTACTTTAGTTATCAGCCATTGAAAATCCTATGGAGAACAGTTCTAACGTGACACACGTGGGGTTATCATGAGTTGGAATTGACTCAGCTACAACTGGTTGAGTCTTATCTTTCTTACATGAAGTTAAATTAATCTCATTTCTGGAAACATCATATAGATGCTGAATGACAACCTTACCAGCTGCTTCTGAGGGAGTCTAGAGCAAGACTGACTTCACAATTCTCAAGTGTGCATGAATTTTTTTTAAAAAAATCTAAAACATTTTCTATTTGTATAATTTATCCAATTATAAGCAAATTTTGGGTTTCAAGAAATCATACAATTTACTTCTTAGTCAGCGTTATGAAAATAGTGTCTGAGGATGAGGGATGGTAGAATTTTCCGTATCTTGTGAGATGTACTTTACTGTTAGGTTGTGAGGTGCTGTTGAGGAAGTTCCAGCTCATAGCAACTTTGTGCAACAGAAGAAGCCGTGTCCAGTCCTGCACCGTCCTCACAATCGTTGTTATGCTTGAGCCCATTGTTCTGCCCCCAGTGTCTACATCTCGTTGAGGATCTTCCTCATTTTTGCTGATTTCTCAACTTTACCAGCATGATATCCTTCTCTAGGGATTGGTCCCTCCCGACAATGTGACCAAAGCACAAGAGGCAAAGTCTTGTCATACTCACTTCTAAGATGCATTGTAGCTGTACTTCATCCAAGACAGATTTGTTTGTTCTTCTCGCAGTCTATGGTATATTCGGTATTCTTCACCAACACCATAATTCAAATGCATCAATTCTTCTTCAGTCTTCCTTTTTCATTGTCCAGCTTTTGCATGCATTTGAGGTGATTGAAAATACTATGGTTTTAGTCAGGTGCACCTTCGTCTTCAAAGTGACATCTTTGCTTTTAACACTTTAAAGATGTCTTTTGCAGCAGATTTACCCAGTTCAGAATGTCATTTAATTTCTTGACTGCTGCTTCCATGGGTGTTGATTGTGTATGAAGGTAAAATGAAATCCTTGACAATTTCAGTCTTTCTCTGTTTATCATGATGTTGTTTATTAGTTCAATTGTGAGGATTTTTGTTTTCTTTATGTTGAGGTATAATCAAGACTGTAGTCTCTGATCTTCATCAGAAAGTGCTCATCTACATATCACAGGCTGTTAATGAGTCTTTCTCCAATCCTTATGCTATGTTCTTCTTACTTGAGCTCTTGTAATTGTGGAAGTATAATTTTCTTCACAGAAATGTTCTTGTTTTAAAACTGCCCTATGTTTTTTTTTTCCTTTGTAATTTCAGTGATGCTGTATGAAACATAATGTCTGTTCTCAAGCTGCCTTTGGCCCACAGGGAATGGTGCTCTGAAGAAAAATTAAAGCCTTTGGAGAAGACTAACCTAAAAATAAAATCTTTATGGTATTAAACCAGAGGTGTGGGCTAGATCTAGGGAGAGTATCTTTAACATTGTTAATTGCTATATTAAATGGAATAAAAAGTCACTTTTTGTTTTCGAGGATGATGAGAGAGGCAGCATAGCATTTTGGAAACAACAGGGACTTTGGAGCTGGGCTGCCCCATTCCAGGTCTGCCACCAGCTGTGTGACTGGAGGCATGCTGTCTCTAAAACTCAGTTTCCTTATCTTAAAAGCAAAGGGAGTAACTTCTACCTTACTTGTGGTTTGTCGGGAATAGCTGTATAGCCATTCTTCACTTACTGACATGGTTAGGCTCCAAAGACAAGGCCGTTATGTGAAATTGGTGTTATGCAAGAGTCATAGGCCATGCCCTATCTTCAGTGCCAGTGTCTCCTTCCCACACCCTCTACCCCTGTCCTTCACTGCCTGTTGGGTGCCCTTGGCATGTCTCAAGACGCTTTTGGTATGTCAGGTTCCCCATCTCTACCAGGCCTTCTCCACAACCCTGGAGCCTGTGGTGGTTGAGGCTGGGGGTGTTATTATTAGTGGTGAGGTGTTGCCTATCATCTGTTGCTCTCCGGTGTCCACTGTAGGCAAGAACCCCGATCATCCTTGTTTGTTGTCTGCCACCTCCTGGTGCCTGCCCTAGACGAGGACCCTGTTCATCTTCTATCTACCCTGGCCTGTGTAGCCCTCTTCTCTGCCTCCCTTTTCCAGCCTGTCCCCAACACTTACCTACCTAACACTTTCAGGCCCTTGCTTGGCCTCTGCCTGCCTGCCTGTGAGCTTGCATTTTCCTACCATTACCCCACGCTCTCTGTTTGTGGGATGATTCATCATAGATGAATGGAAGAAGGCATTCCATGGCTGGTCTGCTACTGTCCGTCATGGAGTCTGTCATTTGGGGCTTCTTTTATATTGTTTGGAGTGGCTCATGGAGGGGGCTGGGCCTGGCTGTGACCCTGGGTAGGGTCTGGACCTTCCGAGGCACCACCTGGGTGTTTTTTCAAAGTTGTCATAAATGTGAAATGCCAGATAAATGAGATAGTTGGTAAGTGAGGAATAGGTGTAATATCATACTTGGTAAAGTGGAGGGTTTATGAAAAAAAGGAAGACCCTTAATGAGATGGATTGACACAGAGGCTGCAATGATGGGCTCAAGTATAGTAAGGATGGTGAGGATGGAAAATGACTGGGCAGTGTTTCGTTCTGTTGTACATAGGGTTGCTATGAGTCAGAGCCAAGTTGATGGCACCTAACAACAACAGGTATAATATATATTAAGGTCTGGCACGTGGTGGGTGTTTAAGAACTGATACCTATAATTGTACATTGAAAATTTTTCTCTCATCCAGGAATGAGGCCTTTTTTTTTTTTTTTTTTTTCCCCCTTCACTCTACTATGAGGATTCACAGACTTGAGCCAGGTTGCTTGAGTTCTAATCCTAGCCCTACTTTTACTAGCTGTGTGACCTTGGGCAAGTTACCTAAATTTTTTATACCTTTGGATCTTCATTGGTAGATGAGGACAGTAATGATGCCTGTCTTCCAGAGCTGTTGTGTTGTGTTAATATTTTAATATACTCAGAATAGGGTCTCACTCATATACTGTCTCACTTGCATACTGTCTTATATGTATGTACAGCATTTGGTAAATAAAAGTAAACATTTCAAAGTCAACATTAATTGATATTATTAAATTAATAAAGGTAATGGGATTAGAGATGGGACTAGAGGGAACATTGCTGTATGTTAGAAATGGACTTGCAAGTAGAAGAAATAGGCTCAAAGATAATTCACCAAAAAAACCCAAAAGCCATTGCCCTTGAGTTGATTCCATCTCACAGTAACCCTGCAGGATGAAGTAAAATTGCCCTGTAGGGTTTTCAAGTTTGTAAATCTTTATGGAAGCATACTGCCACATCTTTGTCTAGCAGAGCGGCTGGTGGGTTTGAACAGCATACCTTTAATTTAGTCCCTGAGCACGTAACCACTGTGCTTAAGATGTTTAAGGAACTAAAAATTGGTAACTTTGAAGCTGGGACAGATTCAGGTGGCTGCAGTTGATGAATAGCAATATCAGAGTGGTGGAGATTTTTACTTTCGTTTAATTCTTATGAGGATCTGCAGAGAAATGTTCTCACGAGAATGGTTTCTGCTGCATTCTGTCAGGATAGAGATTAGCAGGAAAAGGAAGGTAACTAGGGAGGGAAACACCAGGAGAGGAATACCAGACATTCTCTTCTTTGGTAAATAAGCTACTAAGCAATAAACCAAAAAACCAAACTCACTGCCTTCGAGTCAGTCCCGACTCATAGCGACCCCTCCTTGGGTTTCCCAGGTGATATCACTACAGAAGTAGATTGTGCAACCTTCCTTCTGCAATAGACACACAAATGAACATAATATTATATGTTTCAGATATAAAGGTTGAATAAGTCTATGGATTGTTTCCTGAATAACTATCAAATGTGACTGTGCATAAAATATATTTTATATTTTCGTTTGCCTTAAATTGGCACAAATTATACCAGAATCATCTCTTTTTTGAATTTTTATAACTTCATTTTATATTATACAGCTCAGGTAGTGCTAAGCTTCAAAAAAGACTTTGGCGTAACCCAAATTTAATATCTAATAAACTCATGCACATGTTCTTATGTTGCCATTCACATACTTCACTCTTATGTTAATAAACTGTAGTTACTAAGCTCAGAAAGGAATCAAAGAATAGAAGGTAACTTGAAGGGAAAAATAAAAAAAAAAAAAAAAAATTGTAGGGGAGACTCAAGAATGTGGATATAGCTATAAAATGAAAAAAGAATTACACTTTGGAGAACAGAATGATTTTCCCTCCAACTCACAGAGACAGTTTACATCTGATAGAGATTTTTTTTTAAAATAATAAAAATGAATGGGTTCAGTCATTTTTAAGTTTGAAGTTGAGAATACTTTTTTGACAGAGGATTTAAAAAAAAAAATGTTCACTACACTTGTTTTGTATAGACTTCCATTGGCCATAATAAATATTTTAAGTTAAGGAAATGTTTACAGTGATGTCTAAGTACAGTGAAAGGAGGAAGTAAAGTGATTAGCTCAGCTGAACCCTAGCTTGCTTTCTAATTTTCCTCCACCTGCATCCCTAGCATGTAGAACAGAGCAAATCAACATATTTTCTATCCCAGGTTAAAATCTAGATACCTCTGTCTTCAAGAAGTTGTAGTAACTACTTAGGAGAAATTGGGGCTGCTAAGAGGAGTCCATGTGCCTTTCCTTTCCTAGCGATTGAAGATCCACTCCCTGTTAACTATAAAGTAAAGCCTGTCCATTGACAAGTTTAACCTCTCCACATAGTCCCTTGACAGCTGCCTTACCAAATGAGAAACGAGAAGAAAATGAGAGAGTATGCCCAATGGGAGAGGAAACTCAAAGAAGCCATTGGGCAAAAGCTGATCTATGTCATATTCAGAAATGTGCACTAGATACATGACAAGAAAGGAGCATTGTGGTGAAAGAGTGAGAACAAAATAAACAGAATAAGTGTCTTTGAAAGAGAGATTATCAAAGAATGGAAGTGTGTGAGAGGTCCAAAATTTGAGGCATTTGACTCACACCAGAATGGTCAGCCCAATAACATAGTCTACAAATACATTGTTCTGTATCCTACTCAGATTGCCATAGTGATACCGCCTCGGAAACCCAAGGAGGGGTCACTATGAGTTGGATCCAACTCGACGGCAGTGTGTTGCATTATGTTGCCTGTATCCTAGTTTGGTAAGTAGTGATTAAGATCTTAAAGCTTGTGAGTGGCCATCTGAGGTGTAATTATTGGCTTATCCTCATCCAGATCAAAGAAGATTGAAGAAAATCAAAGACACATGGAAATAATTAGTCAAAAGGACTGGTGAACCACATGAACCTCAGCGTCCATGACCCTGAGACCAGAACTAGATGGTGCCTGGGTATCATTGCCAATCACTCTGATTGGAAATGGAAAATTCCTGGTCTATTTCATGATTTTGAGATTTGTTCCACATTTTTCTCCCATTTTATTCAGGATCTCCTATTGTTGAGTGGAAAATCAATTTACTCTAAACTTTCACTCAAATCACAATAAAAGTTTTTTTTAAAAAAAACGATCAACTGGGTCTGAGCCCTGACTCTGACTCCATTTTAGCTTTTGCTTATTTCCCTTGTAATAGTCAAACCCTATTAGACAGACTCAGGTACATAACAAAACAAAACAAAAAACAACCAAACCCACTGCCATTGAGTTGATTCCTACTCAGTGAACCTATGGGAATAGAGCTGCCCCATAGAGTTTCCCAGGCTATAATTGGCAAAGTGCCTAAGACATTTGACTGCTGCTAACCAGAAGGCTGGCAGTTCAAACCCACCAGCCAGTCCTCAGAAGGAAGATTAGGCAATTTACTTCTGTAGAGATATTGCCTCAGTAATCCAGGAGGGGTCACTGTGAGTCAAATCGGCTTGACAGCAGTGAGTTTGGTTTTGTTTTTTGAATTCTTTATGGAAGCAGACTGCCTCAGCAGCTGATGGGTTCAAACTGCTGACCTTTTGGTTAGCAGCTGAATGCTTTACCTACTACACTACCAGGGCTATCTATTACTTATTAACAAAGGAAACATTTTTCTCTGTGGTTAGACTAAAGATGGAAAGAATGTTCCTAAGGGAGGGTCTTGACATAAGACCCTAATCAGAAATTCCCTCAGCAGCCCTCAGGAAATGTTTTAAGATAATTGCCTTATGATCACCCTGTACCCCTCTCCCCGCAAAGTCACATATTTAAAAAACCTATCCAAATAGCCTGTTGTTGTTGTTGTTATGTGCCATCGAGTTGGCCCTGACTCATAGTGACCCCTCCTTGGGTCTCCAAGGTGGCATCACTACAGAAGTAGATTGCCCAACCTTCCTTCTGAGGAGTGGCTGGTGGGTTTGAACCGCCAGCCTTCTGGTTAGCAGTCAAGTGCCTTAGGCACTATGCTACCAGAGCTCCTTCCAAATCACCTACACTTGTGTTTTCTAACCAGTCACTATGTTGTACCTTTTATCTCATAAATATGGCTTTGTTACTGCACCATCATGGGGCAGTTGATTTCGTTTTGTGAGATCAGATGTGTCCTCTGTTCAAACTGTTTTGAACCTTCAGTAAATCTCTTTGCTTTTATTTTAACAGATTATGCAGTCTTACTCCTTAACAAAAGAGAATGCAAAAGAAGAGAAAGCTTTAGGGAAGCCCCAATAAGATAGCATCATCTTCTTGAGAAGAACAGGATACCGTAAAATAGGAGCAATAAAAGGGTAAGAAAGAACTCTTGAAAATTAAACATTTGATTGCAGAAATTAAAACTATTAAATGGAAAATTTGAAAGATAACTATATAGAAATCTCCCAGAACATGGTGCAAAAAGAGAGGTAGAAAACGAGAAACAAGGTCATAGAGACAAGGTCAGTCAAGATGGTCTAGCATCAAAATGCTTGGATTTCCAAAAGATCCACAATAGAGTAAATGAAGAGTTGAAAATATCAAATAAATAATACAAGTTCCTTTCTGCTCTATGATATGCTCTGAATATTCAGATTGAAGAGTTCTGAGGGCCCAGCAAAATGGATGAAAATAACTACAAACACACACTAATTCTTGTGAAATTTAAGAACACTAAGAATATAGAAAAGATGCTGGGGAGGGAATAATTTCAGGCTAGTTGGGGGCCATACACTAGTAAGGGGAGGGATGGTATGGAAAGAGTCTGTGACCACTATGATAACACTGGTGAAAGGGAGGACACCAAATTGTGCACGTAAGATATAGATAGATATATGTCTTTTGTCCATTTTTTCTTTTTTGTTTTTTGCTTATGAAGATCCTCTGTGAAAAACTTTTAAAATTTATAACATGCTTATACATTAAAGTGCACAAATACTAAGTTTATATCTTGATCAATTTTTTAAAATGTACCTAGGTAACCACTAACAGATCAAGATAGAGAACAGTACCAGCTTCCCAGACGCCTTCTCTGAGCCTCCTCCCACCTTCACTTCATCCCCCTCAAAGGTATCTACTGTTCTGTTGTCTGTCACCCGGCCTATCTTTGCTTGCTTTGGAGCTTCATATAAGTAAAACCACAAAGTGTATCTTGCTGTTTCCACTCAGTGTATATCTTTAAACATAATGCTTTGTATTGTTGTATGTAATAGTAGTATATATTTTTTTTAATTTACTGTGCATATTTTCTGTGTGAATATACCAAATTTATTTAACCATTTTACTGTTGATGAGAGGGAGGTGCAACAGTTAAGTGCTTAGCCACTAATCGAAAGGTTAGTGGTTCGAACCTGCCCACTGGCTCCATAGGAGAAAGACCTGGCGATCTACTCCCAGAAAGACTGCAGTCAAGAAACCCTATGAGACACTTCTGCTCTGTCACATGGAGTCACTATGAGTCCACATTGACCTGATGACACTTAACAACAACAATAATAACACCTGTTGATGGACATTTGATTGTTTTGGCTCTTATGAAAACTGTTCTTGGAACTTCCTTGTAGATGTGTTTAGCTGTGTATACATACTGAAAGTTATGTGTATGTTCAGCTTTAGTGGTATAATGAAACAAAAGTGGTTGTAACAAACGACACTCCCACCAGCACTCTATGACGGTTCACATTACTCCAGACCCTTTGTAACACTTTGATTATAATTTCCCCCTTAATTCTGGCTGTTTTAATGGATATGAAGTATCATTTTATTATACTTTTAATTTGCATTTCCCTGATGAGTAATGAGCTCTAGTGGCGTAGTGCCTTAGGCATTTGACTGCTACCCAGAAAGCTGGTGTTTCAGACCCACTAGCTACTCTCCTCAGAAGGAAGACCGGGCTTTCTACTTCCATAGAGATACTGCCTCCGAAATCCAAGGAGGGGTCGCCATGAGTCGGAACTGACTCGATGGCAAGGATTTTTTTTGGAATGGCTAACAATATTGATTACCTTTTTTTGTGCTAATTGTACATTTGTATATCTTATTTTATGAAAAGCCTAATAAAATACTTTTGTCATTTAAAAAAAAAGCCTACCTTCATATTCAAGTGTTATACTTTGATTCAGTACAAGTGAAACGATAGGAGATGGAAGGCGACACTGTGAAATGAGAGAGGAAAGAGGAGCAGATAGCTGGTGCCATAGAGAAGGGCTTCTCAGAGTGTCAGTAGACTGTTCTGCAGGAAGTGGAAGCACTGGTGACGACAGAAGCTGAAGACAAAACCTGAAGAGCAACCAAGGAACAGATGTGAAATAGTTCTGCTGGGGTGGTAGGAGGTGGGGTAGACCAGCTACCTATTCTTATCTATTTTTGCTGTTAAAGCATAGGTATTGGGAATCTCCTTTCAACATGCACCTCAGTGTGGGCTTCACATTAACTCATTAACTCCCAGAGGCAACCATATGTCTCACTGAGGAGAGCAAGCCCTTCAGAACTCAACTTTCTGCAGTTTTTTGGGGAACACTCAAGTTATGCAGTAATGGACTAGCAGTGGAGCTAAGTCCTTCTGCCCTGTGTCCTACCTATCCCATCTATGTCTTTAAGCTCCTCATGGCATCATCCAGGAGGCTAAGAAAGTGAATATTCTTTGTTAAAATGTGCCCATCAAAAAGGTAATTATGTGGCATAACATACTACACAAAACATTGTTCCACCTCCTACTTTGGCGAGTAGCAACTGGGATCTTAAAAGCTTGCAAGCAGCCATCTAGATGCAACGATGGGTCTCTCCTCGTCCAGAGCAAAGAAGAATGAAGAAAACCAGAGATTCATGGAAAGAATTAGTCCTAGTGACTGTTACACTATGCGATCTGTTCAGCATATGCGACTATGAGACCAGAACTAGATGGTGCCTGGCTACTACTGTCAACCACTTGGAAGAGGATCTATGTAGGAGATCTGGATAGAGAGGGAGAACAATGTGAAACAAAACTCAAAATCATTTGGAAACAAAAAAGGGGGAAGGGAGACCAGGTTTGCTGGTCTGATAGAGCCTGGTGGAACCACTGAGACTATGGCCCCTAGCTGCCCTTCAAGTCTGGAATTGAACCCACACCTGTGGCTTCCAGCCAAACAAAAGACAGGCATATGAGTTGGACATTTACCTGAGGTAGATACACTCCTTGGAGAGAACAATCCTGGGAGAAAGAAGGGCTGTTTATGCACAGGGAGACAGTTCAGGGGCAGGAGTATGTGGAGGGAAGAGGTAACTATTGGGAGGAAGTGGGAGGGGAGCTGTTGCATGGGGGTAAATTATAGTCAGTGTCACAAGACAAAGTGTGTGTGAACTGCTGTATGGAAAGTGAATTTGCTCTGTAAACTTTCACCCAAATCACAATTAAAAAAAAAAAAGGTAATTATGTTCAATCACTAACTCTATTGTTAGGTGGGTCACTCAGCTCTAAAGAATAATGCTTATAGATTGAAGATTTATATTAGACTTAATGAGATCAAGCTTTATGTTTTCAAATATATTGAAAATATTATTTGAGTCTCAAGTTAATTATTTTTATTTTTTTACTATAAAAATTACAAAAGCCATTAAAATATATTAGAAAAAATATCCAATATCCCTACCACCACCATACATATTATTTTCAGCATTTGGGCGATTATTTTCCTCGAATTTGTGTGTGTGTGTGTGTAAGGAGCTCTAGTGACACAGTGGTTAAAGCATTTAGCTGCTAACCAAAAGGTCAGTGGTTTGAACCCACCAGCCGCTCCATGACAGAAAGATGAAACAGTCTCCTTCTGTAAAGATTTACATGTTGGAAACCCTATGGGGCAGTTCTACTCTGTCCTATAGGGTCACTATGAGTTGTAATTGAATTGGTGGCAGGTGGGTTTGGTTTTTTGGTTTGTTATGTATGTGTTTAATGGAGTTGTAGTTATACTATATAGACAATGTTCCATCCTACTCTTTATTACATAACATTACTCTGTGAGCATTTCCCTATATTTTAAGTCTCATAATTAACACTTTAGGGTAGTTGAATCATATCTTACCAAGTTACTTAACTAGTTCTCTAAATACTGGTCATTTAGGTTCAAATATCCTTAAAGAGCTGTCAGCATTTGGAGTATATGTGGGGAGATGTGAAGTGGAGGAGCAAGACTAGATGAGAGGAAATGTTTTTCCTTGTTTCAGCTTTTTTGCTCTAAGTTTAAAATTATCTTTAAATCTTGAAAAGTGTGAGACAGTTCTGTTACTTCATTAAAGGGATATTTAACAGAATGTATATAATCCAGGGGAACCTGAGATTGCTGTGTTCTATTTAAAATCAGTCTTCCCTTGCTTACTGATCTTCTTGTTGTCAGGGGCCATTGAGTCAGTTTCAACTCATAGTGACCCTAAGTCCAACTGAAGGAAACACTGGCCAGTCTTGTGCCCTACCCCAGTCCTTGCCATGCTCGAGTCCATTGTTTCAGCCAGTGTGTCAGTCCATCTTGTGGAGGGTCTTCCCCTCTTTCACTGATCTTCATCAGATGTGATGTCTCCCTCTGGGGGTTGGTCCCTCTGATAACATGAACCAAAGTGTGAGACAGAGTCTGGCCATTCTTGCTTCTAAGGTGCATTCCATCTGTACTTCTTTCAAGACAGATTTGTTCATTCTTCTGGCAATCCATGGTATATTCAGTTCTTCACCAGTAACACAATTCAAATGCATCAGTCCTTCTGTGGTCTTTCTTATTCATTGTCCAGCTCTCACATGCATATAAGGCTATTGAAATGACCATGGGTTAGATCAGGTGCACCTTAGTCTTCAAAGTGACATCTTTGCTTGTAAACACTTCCAAGAAGTATTTTGCAGCAGATTTGCACAGTGCAATGTGTTGTTTGATTTCTTGACTACTGCTTCCATGGGCAGTGACTATGGATCCAAGTAAAATAAATTCTTGACAACTTCAGTCTTTTCCCCATTTATCATGATGTTGCTTATTGGTCCATTTGTGAGGATTTTAATTTTCTTTATGTTGAGGTGTAAGCTGTACTGAGGACTATAGCCTTTGATCTTCATCAGTAAGTACTTCAAGTCCTCTTCACTTTCATTAAGCAAAGTTGTATCATCTGCATATTTGAAGTTGTTAATGAGTCTTCCTCCAGTTCTGATGCCATCTTGTTCTTCATATAGTCCAGCTTCTCAAATTAGTTGATCAGCATACAGATTGAATAAGCATGATGAAAGGATACAGTCTTGTATACACCTTTCCTGATTTTAAACCATGCAGTATTCCCTTGTTCTGTTTGAAGGACTGCCTCTTGGTTTATGTATGGGTTCATACATGAGCACAATTAAGTGTTCTGGAATTTCCATTCTTCACAGTTTTATCCATAATTTATTATGATCCACATAATCAAATGCCTTTGCATAATTAATGAAACACGGGTAAACATCTTTCTGGTATTCTTTGCTTTCATCCAAGATCCATTTGATGTCAGCAATGGTGTACCTTGTTCCATGTCCCCTTCTGAATGCAGCTTGAATTTCTGGCACTTGTCTGTTGATGTACTGCTACAAACATTTTTTAATTATCTTCAGCCAAATTTTACTTGTATGTGATATTAATGATGTTGTGCGATCATTTCCACATTCTGTTGGATTAACTTTTTTCGGAATGGTCTCAAACATAGATCTTTTCCAATTGGCCAGGTAGTTGTCTTCCAAAGTTCTTGGCATGAATGTTGAATGCTTCCAGTGTTGCATCCATTTGTTAAAACATCTCGGTGGGTATTCTGTCAATTCCTGGAGCCTTATTTTTCACCAATTCCCTCATTGCACTTTGGACCTCTTCCTTCAATAAATTGGTTCTTGATCATATGCTCCCTTCTGAAATGGTTGAATGTTGGCCATTTCTTTTTGTTACAGTGACTATGTATTCCTTCCATATATTGTCAGTGCTTCCTTCATTGTTCAATCTTTTGCTGTAGAATTTTTCTGTATTGCAGCTTGGGGCTTGTATATTTTCTTCAGTTTTTTCAGCTTGAAAAATGCTGAGTGTGTTCTTCCATTTTGACTCTGTAATGCCAAGCCTCTGCACATTTCATTATAATACTATACTTTATCTTCTCGAGCTATGCTTTAAAATCTTCTGTTCACATCTATTACTTCATGATTTCTTCCTTCTAATAATATTAGGTACTCTCCATCAAGAGCAAGTTTCAGAGTCTCTTCTGACATCCATTTTGGTCTTTTCTTTCTTTATTATTTTTTTAATGACATTTGCTTTTTCTCCATTTAGGATGTTCTTGTTATTCCACAGTTTGCCTTGTCTTCGATCACTGGCGTTCAATGTGTCGAGTCTATTCTTCAGATGATCTCTAAATTCAGGTAGGATATACTCAATGCCATACTTTGGCTTTTGCAGACTTGTTTTACTTTTATTCCGTTTCAATTTAAACTTATATATGAGCAACTGATGTTCTGTTCCACAGATGGCCCCTGGCCTTGCTGTGACTAGTGATAGTGAGCTTTTCCATCACTTCTTTCCACAGATGTAGTCTATTTGATTCCTGTGTATTCCATCTGGCAAAGTTGACGTGTATAGTCACCATTTATGTTGTTGAAAAAGATATTTGCAATGAATAAGTCATTGGTCTTGCAAAGTTCTATCATGTGCTCTCCAGCATCGTTTCTATCCCTGAGGCCTTATTTTCCCATTATCCATGCTTCTTTGTTTCCAACTTTCTCATTATAATCACAGTAATTATCAGTACATCTTGATTGCATGTTTGGTCAGTTTCAGACTGTAGAAGTTGGTAAAAATCATCAATTTCTTTGTCTTTAGTGGTTGGTACATAAATTTAAATAGTATTAACTGGCCTTCCTTGTAGGCATTTGGATATTATCTTATCACTGACAGCATTGTACTTCAGAATAGATCTTGAAATGCTCTTTTTGATGATGAATGTGATGCCATTCCTCTTCAATCTGTCATTCCTGGCATAGTAGAACATATGATTGTCCGATTCAAAATGGACAAAACCAGTCCTTTCAGCTCACTAAGCCTAGCATATCAATCATTATGTGTTCCATTTTATCTTTGACAACCTCCAATTTTCCTAGATTCGTACTTCCTACATTCCTTGTTCCATTATTAATGGATATTTCTAGCAGTTTCTTCTCATTTTGAGTTGTGCTGGTATATGATATATACCAGTATATAGTATATACTTCATACACCTTTCTGGTTTGTGAAGTACTGATGGCATAGCTTCCACCATCACAGCAGCATGCAAGCCACCACAGTATGACAAACTGACAGATAGTGGTGGTTCTTTGTCTTAAAGACCCAACAGAAGGACTTCCTAATAGGCACTTTGCTCCTGGGCAGATAGTGATAATACAACACAGTGCTAATCTGAGACTGTACCTGGAAAGAGAGAGTGCATATCTTAGCTGCAGACATAAGAAGACTTCCTGGAAAGAATGATGGCTGAATTTAGTGTTAAAGGAGTATAAGAGTGGCCTCTTGTAGAAATGTGTTAAGGCTTCCCCTTAGGAAGTAACAATGAAGGAAGAGTAAGAATTAAGAAAGTGAAGAAGAATTAACATCAGTATGAGTAGACAGGAAAAGGCCATTAATCATTTATTAAGTATTTACAGAACATCTACTATATCATGAGTACAGTTGTAGGTGTTGGGAATGTGGTTGTGACAAACACCGACAAAAATTCCTCTCCTCTTCAGAGTTGCTGGCAATTTGGATGAGGATTATGGCAGGGTTGGAGAGAAATGGCCCAACATGAGTGATATTTAGGAGTTAAAATTTCTGGTTCTTTGTGATGGAATAATTTATGGCTGAAGGAGGAAGCTGTCACTGTGACTCTTACGGTTCTGGCTTTTATAACCAGATGGTTGGTGATCCAATCACAGAGTGTGGATTGGGGGCAGGAGGTGGTACCATGAATTAAATTTGGACATACTGAGTTGGAGATGACTGCAAAATATCTAGCTACAGATGTTAAATAAGCAGTTGGGTACATGAATCTGGAACTGGGAAGTAAAGTATGGGCCATCAAAACACATTTGGCAGGTATCTGCCTATATGTAATAGGTGAAAGCATGGGCAAGGAAGAGATTGTGTATGGCACAAATATGCCAAGAACCAAGCTTCTAAGCCTTTTTTTTTCCTTATGTATGTTTTTCAAAATCAGACTAAATTATATTGCTTTTAATTGTTGTTGTTGTCAGCTGTGACTTGTGGTGAACCTATGCACCATAGAACGAAATACTTCCATCCTCACGATCAATCCATTGTAATCCATAAAGTTTTCATTGGCTGATTTTCAGAAGTAGATTGCCATGACTTTCTTCCTAGTCTGTCTTAGAAGCTTTACTGAAGTCTGTTCAGAATCACAGCAACATCCAAGTCTCCATTGATTGGTAGTGGCTGCACATGAGGTGCGTTGGCTGGGAATCAAATTGGTTCTCCTCATAGAAGGCGGAATCCTACCACTGAATCACCTGTGCCTCATCGCTTTAAGTACCATGTAGCTTTCAGTCTGAATGCTCATTTACTTCCTTATGATAGAAAAAAAAAACAAAACAAAACAAAAACTTTTCACCCTTGCTCTCTGTAAATAGTTTTTAGGGAATGAAAGGTGATATTTAAATTTTAACATTGCAGTTAAAGATCTAGGCAGGCTTATGGTTAGTTTTATGATTTTGGATATATTATTTAATAAGACTTCATGTTTCATACTATTATGTTGAATTAGTAGAAGTTTCAAGGCTGGTAAAGATTTGAATTCTCAGCATAACAATGGCCTGATGAATGTGAGCTAAAGAATAAGAAATAGAAATAGGAAACAAAGAGAATATGAACCCATCACCCACGAGACTCACCATTTCTTTTGCTCTTTGCATTTCTAGAAAGTTTCCAGAAGGTTAATTTTCTATGAGCCACTTAAAAAACACATTTTTGAAGTTTTTAATTATAATTAATTTACTATTCTATTAAATACTGGTCTTTCTTGACACTTGAATTTCAGTTTTAATTGTCATCAGAAGTCACTTAAGATATTCTTCCCTGAAACAGAGCCCTTGCTGACATTTAGTTTAATATCTTCTTAGTGTTGGTGGGGAAAAGTAACATGAATACAAATAAGTTATCATGCTTAATAATCTAATTTGAAAATACGCATAGAAGAAAAAAATGTTTCTTGGAACATTAGTGAGAAAATTGTTTTTTTTGTGGTGAGTATTCTGGTTGGAATTAGAAATATATTAGGAATGGAATAGTGTTATAAATAGAACACTGATGTGATTGATATTTGAAATGGGCACACAGTGTTCTTCCATTTAGCTTTATTGGTTATAGGTTTTAAGTTAGATATACCTTGAAAATTTGTGATATTTTAAAGCAATGATGATTTCCTTTTTATAAAAATAACAGTAATAAGCTCTCATTCACTCTACTCCATTCCATCCCACTGGATTATTGCATATTCTCTCTAGCTACTTTCTTCTAAGTTTCTTTTCAGTCTATTTACAAATAAACCAAAGAGAAATAGAATTCAAAAGACAAAAGAAGTATTTATACAAATATAAACTATTCTTTAACTGTAAAGTAGGTTGCCAAAAAAAGTGATTGTATATCCTTTAGTTCTTATCTTAAATTTAATAAAGTTGAAATTTGGTGAAATGCTCAGTTTCTTATTTCTGGTTCCATCCTCATAAAGAAAACTCTCAGGAGTATACTCAGGATGCTATACTTGTTTCCATCCTGGTGTGGTCCTTGTCTGCCGTGCCCCTTTTCTAAGGTACTAAGGGCCTAATAGAAGCAAAGAATGTGGATATATGTATGATAGATCTCTCTCTTCTGTTACTTTCAATTTTAATTCTTTCCTAAAGGAGAAGAAAGATAAGGGTGAAGGGAGGAATCCTTTGAGACCAAGTGGAATTCTTCTAAGGAGCGCTGTTGGTTCAGTGGTCAAGCACTTGGCTACTAACTGAAAGGTTGGTGGTTCAAATCCACTAGCCACTCCACAAGACAAAGATGTGACAGTCTGCTTCCTTAAAGATTATAGCCTTGGAAACCCTATAGGGCAGTTCTGCTCTGTCTTGTAGGGTCGCTATGAGTTAGAACTGACTTGACAGCAATGGGTTTGGTTTGATTTGGAGTTCTTGGCTAAGAGTATGGCACGAACAGAGAAGGACAGTGGAGTGACACCTTTATTCCTGAAGCAGAGAGAATGGGAGAGAAATGCTCAGTAAGATAAAAAAGAGCTCTTCTTCCTTACTCTTGGGCTTATATGTTCACTTTGTTCAAAACAAAAGTGGGTATTATGAATATGGTCAATACAGTTGATTCTTATTATTTCCAGATTCTTTATTTGTGAATTTGTCATTTGCTAAAATTGTTTGTAAGTCTAAAATCAATATTTGTGGTGCTTTTGTGGTCATTCATAGACATATGCAGAGTGGTGAAAAACTTGAGTCGCTCAATATGCATATTACCGACTGAGACCTTAAAATGATGCTCTTGCCTTCTTGTTACCACTCTCCTGTTAAAAACAAGTGTCCTTTCTTGTACTCTGTTTTGTACCATGTTTTTTGTTTTGTTTTTGGCATTTTTGTTCCTTTGGTTTGGTTGGTAATTTTGCTGTTTAAAATGGCTCAGAGGCATAGTGCTGAAGTACTGTCTAGTGTTTCTAAGTGCAAGAAGTCTGGGGTGTGACTCACAGAGAAAAATGCATGTGTTAGGTAAGATTCATTCATACATGAGTTAGAGTGCTTTTGGCCATGAGTTCACTGTTAAAAAAAAAATCAACAATGTATATTGAAAAAGGTGCCTTTAAACATAAATACTCATAAAATAATTGGTTTTATTAGTATTTATGATTGGTTGATGAAAATGTGGTTGGAGACTTGTAGGACTCTAACCCTGTATTTCTCTGGGAGCAGTGGTTCAGTATTCACTCGTTCAGTGTTCACAGTGACTTTATAGAACCTGACTACCACAAATCATGAGAATGTATTATAATACAAATTCCCTCCTGTTGTTTCCTGCCATGTCAGTTCTGAATATGCTGGTGTGCTGGTTTTTTCCCCTTAGTCCTCTGCTTGTCCTTATGAGCAGACAGTTATTGTGATTACTTTGCTTTTTAAGGGAAAGGAGCTCTAGAGCAGTAGCTATTTCAAATGGTGCTGCTTGATCCTTCCCACTAACCTGTGGTCAGTGGAATCAAGGACAAAGTTTAGAATTTGTACAGTGAGCACAGTGCTGCGACTGAGGGTGATGGGAGGTCTCTGTTGGGAGTTCTGTGAAGCTTGGAACATTCCAGAGTCCAAGGGCTTTCCTGGGTACAGTAATAGAGAGAATCCACAAACTGTGATTTGCTCCTTACCTTCCTGTCCATGATTAAAAGATGAGAGAAATAGTTATTGCACTAAAGAATCATTAGAATGCATGCTCTGTGTTGGCCTGATAGATGACAAATAAGACAGGTTGTGGCCTGCATCCTCAAGGACTTCTATACAGGAAAGCAGTGAAGAAAAGTATGACAGAAGAATAAAGATCAATACTAACTTAATGTAAAAAAATCCCACAAAACCAGAATTAGATAAGGGAAATCTATTTACACCCCTTAATTTCACATCAGAGAAGAAACCTTTTTTTTTGTCAATTTGAGATTGTAGTCTTCTGTCTGTCTGTCTACACATCTATCTGTCTATATCTATATATACATACATACACATGTCTACATACATAGATAACAATGGGACCATGTTATATGTTATTCTGTAGGTATTTATTTTTTCACTCAGTATATGATGAACATTCTCTGGTATCAGTACTATAGATTAACATATTGTTGTGATAGTTACATGGTTAGAGTTTCCTAGTATGTGTGTATCACAATTCATTCAATTGTTACCATGCCAAAACCAAACCAAACAAACACACTGCCATCGAGTCAGACCCCACTCATAGCGACCCCTCCTTGGGTTTCCGAGGCGCTATCACTAAGGAAGTAGATTGCCCAACCTTCCTTCTGAGACTGGCTGGTGGGTTTGAACCGCCAGCCTTCTGGTTAGCAGTCACTTTAGGCACTATGCCACCAGGGCTCCTAAATCATATTGATGAATATTTAGAAGGGGTCTAGTTTGTCTCTAATAATTTTTGCTGCACTATAACGGTGCAGTGAATATCTTTATGTGCATGTTTGTGCTATTCTACAGCACAATATTCACAACAATATTTAAATTGTTATTTACAATGATCAAAAATACTGTCTTATTACCTTCCCCCCCCAAAAAAAGTCTATCCATCTACACATATGCAAAAAATTTTGTTTTTCTTACTTAGAAAATGTAATAAGCATTTCCAATAAATACCAGATACAGACTACTCTAAATTAGAATTACATTCAGCACTGTTGTGTAAATACTACTAACCTAAGCTAATGGTTGGTCTATCATGCTGTTACTGCCCCAGAAGTTGGAAATAGATGTTATAAACAAAAGATACTTATTTTGTCTTAATTAAAATTCAAAGAAAGTTCTAATCATAATAGTATTTAATGATAATTTCTGAAAGAATTTTTTGACCTAGTTACTATGAGAATTCAAAAGCACTACTTTGTTTATTACACTTCTTAGTAAGAAAAAGAAGTCCAGAGAATATTTACATTTCGGTAATAAGAATAATAAAAAGATCGCTTATACAGATATTGGGGCAAAGGCATTACTAAGCATATGCATGCTATGTTGTCTGATACCATAAATTCTAGCTCTTTACTGCTTAGCTACAAATCTAGTTTTAATACCCTGTAGACTCTCTGTATTAGGAAAATTGATTATTTATATTTGATGTTGTTGTGTTATATGCCGTCAAGTCAGACCTGACTCATAGAGACCCCTCCTTGGGTTTCTGAGGCAGTATCACTACAGAAGTAGATTGCCCAATTGATAGGTGCTGAAAAACTGGTTAGAAGCTCTGTGTGTATGGTCTAGGCTTGACAATTGGTGCTTAAGGTGACTTGGCACCAAGCTAGCATTTTTCTTGGGCTAATATCAGTTGTTAGTTAGTGTCTAGAGTTTTTCCTCTAGGGCTATGCACTGGGGAAAAGAAGAGCCCTCACTTTTCTGCATAGGTAGTATGCCTGGCTTCTGGCAATTCGGAAACCAGGGGAATGCGGGGAATTGGTTCTCATGTTGAATGTGCAGACATTCAGTCAGTCCCCCTATTTTCAGCACTGGTATTTTCATGTTTGGTGCTTATCAGAGTCACTTGTGCCACAGAATTGGGCTAATGGAATGGAGGTATATGCTTCTATGTTGTTTCTCAGAGGAGAGGAGAAGACCATGGTAGGAGGAGGTTCCAGTGGCTCTGTAGTTAAATTTTTAGTTAGTTTTCCAGTTTTAAGCCCTACCTACCTTTCTGTGATAAGTGGTACCTCCCAACCCAGAGTCTCTCTGTGAATCTATAGGATTTTCAGCTTTTAAGTGTATTCCCCTGAAAGTACTGAGGATAGAAATTTGTCTCTTCTGTTTGGTTAAGTCATTACCAAAATACCATATACTTTCTGCCCTTAAGGTTTTCATTTTAATTTCTTATCTACTGATATTTTTTTCATTGTTACCTTTTAGATTTATATACTTGTTAAAGAAAAAAAACAGGAACAAATGTTTATGAGCAGTTTAGTGACATTTCATGATGAAATATCTGTGGTCAGTTTTCCCTGTTTAATCAGAAATGTAGGAACTGTTAGTTTATCATTGTCTCGCTAGTGCGTGACACATAGTAGGTTCTTAAATAAATTTTTCATGAATGAATAATTGAATGAATTGAATAGAAGTCTTTTTTATAGTAATGTGAGTCTTTGGAAGAAGAAAACAATATTATGAATATATATGCATGTATAACAACTTTAAAAGCATCTTTTAAATTATGTTTTTCTTTTGACTGTATTCCATCTTCTATTTCCTTCCAAACATGGTCAAGAAAGTTAAGTGCTTTTACTACTTCAAGGTGTATTTGTATTTGTTTATTCAGTCAAATACAATTATAGTTGTTACATTTGTCTTAAAACACATTTTCCTATTACGATTTTTCTCTAGAGGTAGCCTTGTATTGTGGCTGATTTATTTTTAACTGTATGTATGTTTAGGGTAGTCTTAAAGATGTGGTGATAGAGATTATGGGGTAAAGTCTTCTAACTACTTCTTTCCCTTCCCCAATGACCCCTTGGTGGTTATTAACGTTTGCTATCTTCTAGTCTAGTGTGATGCCTTATCTAGTATGTTTCACGTTTTAAAGTGCCCTTGAAGATACATAGAATCTAATAGGTCCAAAGAAATTAAGCTATAAAGGTGCGAATAAATAGTAAAATTAATATTTTTAATAGAGAGATGGATATTCTCCTTATTTATAAAGATAGCCTTCAACAAGAGAGGATTTGTAAAGAGTTAGAAGTATGAAAGGGAGCCTGTGATTTGACTACGGTATTGGATCATGGGATATCCTCTACACCCTACCTACCCCTACCCCAAATGAATAAAGGAAATTTTGGCAATTGCCTCTAAAAACAATGACTAAGTCCAAATAATAAGCAAATTGCAAAGTTGTTTTAAACTTTTGAGTATTTGTTTTTTTTTCCAATCTCTAAAGGATTCTTTTGAAGGAATCTGCCCAGAAATCCAAAGAGAGTTCTGACTAAAGAGTGTTAAGTCTCCAGTAATAACCTTTAGAAGAAAGAACCCACACCACAAAGGTGGGTTAGTAAGATAATAGATTAAGAAAGACCCTCCAGAAAGCTCTAGGGTTGCAGAAATTGGTAAGATAATGGGAGAAAGGGTGAGAGAAAGGAGAGGAGGAATTTTTTTTAGCAAGATAACTAAATACCTTTGTAAGTTTTCTGAAATAGATTTTTCACAACGGAATTTTTTCTAGCAGTCCCTTCAGCATCCATGTCATTGTTATATCTTTACTCTTTGGCTGACATCTTCTATCAAGTTTTTAACACAAGATAAGGTAGGTTTTAGGGAGAAGAAATGGAGAATATATAAGTTTATTTATATTATTTATATTTGATAGATGCTGAAAAACTGGTTAGAAGCTCTGAAAAGAAAGGACAGAAATGAGTGAGAAGAGAGAACATGTAAAGCAAAGAGGGCTTTAGAAAAAGAAAAGGAAATAAATCTTCAAAATAAGACAAATACATTATTTATAATTTTTTTTCTCCTCTTGAGTAGTTTCCCCAATATGGTTTGTGGTAGGATTTCCAGGAGGAAAAACTTAACAAATAAAGAAGAGAACCAGGAAATTGTTTCAGACCTTCATTGAACATACTTACTGCTAAAGGGGCAAGGAGGCCACATCTTCTGACCTCCTCTAAACCCACAAGAGGAAGACAGAATCACCATCGGTAGCCTGAGGCCTATCCGTGTGAAGCCAGACACGCTGCCTCCCTCCAGCCCTTTCACCAACCCTGATACCAACTGTTCCTCTTGCAGCACCCACCACCTCTCTGCTAGGTTTGGTAATTCATTGCAGTGGCCACACAGAACTGACAGATTATTGGATTTATTAGGGAAGCAACAGGCTACAATTCAAGTTTAGAAATGCACTCAGTCTCTTGTAGCCAGCTATCTCACTTAGCAGCGACAAGTCTCTTTCTCAGCAGTGTGTGTCTCTTGTGTCTCTCTCTTAGCAGTACATGTCTCTTGTGTCTGTCTCTCAGCAAGTGCATGTCTCTCAGGAGCACATTTCTCTCAGCAGCATGTCTTTCTTAGCCAGTGGTCAGAGAGACTCCTGTCTCTAAGAGGGCTCCTTTTGATCCTGGCAGAGTGGCCAAACTAACCAATCCCAACATCAGAATTCTATACATCTGAGAGAGAGGACTTCCCAGAAAATTACTTCATGCCGCTCCCAACAGAAATACCCCAGATGGATAACTTTAACAATCAGGAGCTACTCAGTTGTTCATGGCAAATTCCATCACGGAGTTTACAAAGACTTATGGCTAGAAAAGCCATACTATGTAATTTACTACACCGCACCTACTTATAAGAATATTAGAATTAAAATGTAACTATCATGTGTTAAATAGAAAGCTATGAGTTTAGTGTTCTTTGCAAATCAGTTTTGCATTAATGTAAAAATATAATATGGATCTTCATGAAAGAGCTATTTAAGAAAAAAAATAGTCACCTTGGGAAAACCAGATGAAATCTTTATTAATAGTGACTGTAAAAAGACCATAATATTACAGAAAAATCAGTTTATAACTTTTACCTTTGAGATGGTAATGCATTTTGAGATTCTGTTCACTTCCGTTTATATATGAATGTCAACATTTCCGTCATGGTTCACTGAAAAATCAAATAAAACCATATTTCAGCATTGATAGGGTTGGAGATGTAAGTATTTTTAAAGAGTTAAAAAGAGCAAAGCTGATCCTCTGTGGTGAAAAAATGTCATGTGTTATTTACAAAACTCATTTCTCATTTACTTTTTGTGTTTTGGGCTTGTTTTCAGGCAAAAGGAGTCCTGTGGATGATGGAACTCTTTGTCTGTTTTCCAGAGTGTGTTTCCAAGTCCATCAATGGAACATGATACTGCTGCTCTGTGTTGAAATGCTTGAAAAACATCCCCTTCTCTGCCTTTGCCTCCTGTCCTTCCGAAACCATGGTCTTCTCGGCAATGTTGACTGCATCCCATACTGGGGCATCATCCAACACGACATTTGTAGTCTATGAAAATACCTACATGAATTTTACGGTTCCTCCACCATTCCAGCATCCCATCATTGGTCCGCTGCTTAGGTACAGTCTCGAAACCATGGCTCCCACTGGGATGAGCTTCTTGTCAGTAAACAGCACAGCTGTACCCACAATACCGACAGTTTTTAAGAGTCTGAACTTGCCTCTCCAGATCTTCTTTTTTGCTGTAATGATATTTATTCTGGTTGTGTCTTTTCTTGGGAACTTGGTGGTTTGCCTCATGGTTTACCAAAAAGCTGCCATGCGATCTGCAATTAACATCCTTCTTGCCAGTCTGGCTTTTGCAGACATGTTACTTGCAGTGCTGAACATGCCCTTCGCCCTGGTAACTATTCTCACTACCAGATGGATTTTTGGGAAATTCTTCTGCAGGGTATCTGCTATGTTTTTCTGGCTGTTTGTGATAGAGGGAGTAGCCATCCTGCTTATCATTAGCATTGATAGGTTCCTTATTATAGTACAGAGGCAGGATAAGCTAAATCCATATAGGGCTAAGGTTCTGATTGCTGTTTCTTGGGCAACTTCCTTTTGTATAGCTTTCCCTTTGGCTGTAGGAAACCCTGATCTCCAGATACCTTCTCGAGCTCCCCAGTGTGTTTTTGGGTACACAACCAATCCTGGATACCAAGCTTATGTGATTTTGATTTCTCTCATTTCTTTTTTCATACCATTCCTCGTGATACTGTATTCATTTATGGGCATACTCAACACCCTTCGGCACAATGCTTTGAGGATCCACAGTTACCCTGAGGGTATATGCCTCAGCCAGGCCAGCAAACTTGGTCTCATGAGTCTACAGAGACCCTTCCAGATGAGCATTGACATGGGCTTTAAAACACGTGCCTTTACCACCATTTTGATTCTCTTTGCTGTCTTCATTGTCTGCTGGGCCCCATTCACCACATACAGCCTTGTGGCAACGTTTAATAAACATTTTTACTATAAGCACAACTTTTTTGAGATAAGCACCTGGCTGCTCTGGCTCTGCTACCTCAAGTCTGCATTGAACCCCCTGATTTACTACTGGAGGATTAAGAAATTCCATGATGCCTGCCTGGACATGATGCCTAAGTCCTTCAAGTTTTTGCCTCGTCTTCCTGGTCACACACGGCGACGAATACGCCCCAGTGCTGTCTACGTGTGTGGGGAACATCGGACAGTGGTGTGAATATTGGAACTGTTGGACATTTTGGGTGATGGATATTATTTATCTGACTTTGAATTTCACACTACTTCCTCACATACACTTTGTTGTTTTTTATAGGATTTGTGTGTGTGTGTGTGTGCAGTGTGAAAAAGAATGCTAATTAGTTCTAATTCTGTTACCAAGGATTGTGGTTAGTTGCTGTTGAGTCAGGGCCACTCCTGGCAACCCCATGTGTTTCAGAGTAGAGCTGTTCTGTAGGGTTTTCATGGCTGTGATCTTTTGGGAGCAGATCCCTGAGGACTGTTTTCCAAGACAGCTCTGGGTGGGTTCGAACTGCCAACCTTTCAGCTAGTAGTCTAGCCCTTAACTCTTCGTGCCACCCAGGGATTCCGGTCACCAAAGGTACACAATGGGAAAGTGATCACAAATGTTACCTCCAGAGTTCAAGAGAAATCCTTGATTTAGGGTGGTCAGATGTGTTTTTGTTTGATTGATTTTATTTTTATAGTGGGAATCAGGATTATGCTTTATTGAGCCTGAAATTGCTTTAAATTGTAAGTATTTTTATGCTGCTAAAGAATGCTTAGTTGAGTTTTTCAGTTCTTTTTTTCAGGAAGACACTGCTGCTTTTGCCATCATTGGAGCCAAAACCCCATACATCTCAATGATAAATATTTAGTTTTATTAAAACAATAACTCAAGGGGGTTAGTGACATTTCAAAGGTCATTAACATTTACTTTGGTGCACTTTAACATACAATGTACAAAATAATTTAGTCATATTTTTGAGAATTGTTTTTATACATGACGTGCTTTGGGAAACATGTTCATTATCATTTCTAGGAATATAGTTCTTTTTTTTCAATGTTTTATCTGCATGTACAGTTTTAAAGGAGACAACTAAAAAATGTGGACATTTTTCTAAGCACAACAATGATTCTTTAGAGCAATAGGGCAGAATTGAAAACACAAAGCACCCTTGCAAATCTAAGAGTGAACTGCAGTAAATAGGCAGCGGCTGCAGGCTGCAGTGAGTCCTTTCACTCAAGGATGCTTTCTGAGTGTAGTGGGGAGAAGGGGCTACTA
Organism: Orycteropus afer afer; assembly: GCF_000298275.1. NCBI lineage: Eukaryota > Metazoa > Chordata > Mammalia > Tubulidentata > Orycteropodidae > Orycteropus > Orycteropus afer. The sequence continues at coordinate 2,748,760 of NW_006921674.1, read as the reverse complement.
CTTATTGAACCTAACCATGTGCCAGGAACTGTATGTCATTTTATCCTCACAGCATCCTGTGAGACAGGTATTATTTTCTTCCTTTTTTCAGATGAAGAAAGCAGATCTCTGGTTGTAATCTTGCTGAAGGTGAGTGGAGGAGCTGGTATCCAAAAATCTGTCAGATTCCTGAGACTGCTCTTGTACCACAGACACCTCAGTGGGGTTTAGATGTTTCATAATCAAGAGACAACTCTGCATGCTTTTTAATTTCTCTAGACTAAATTTCTCTTTTAAAATATAGCTTAAGTTTTAAAAATTACCGAAGGAAATATGAAAGCATTACAGAAAGTCTGGAAAATAGAAAAGGAAAAATAAAATTAGAGTGGTAACACTCTCTGAAAGTGGAACTTAAAAATCCTGTATAAATAAGGAAATAAGGTGGCTTTTTGATTTGCAAAACAAGTGACTGGTAATTACTGAGAAGTTAAATAGTATTTGTAGGTCTTGGCTTTGCAGGTTCACCTGTCTCTAATTGTCTAGCTCTGTTATTTCTAAATTTGCTGGGCAGAACAACATTGTCCCAATGCTTACCCAAAACAGAGCTGGAGTTTGAAAATGTGCTCAGAGATATGTCTCTTCCAAAGAAGGGACGACGTTAAGCCATGATCCAAATTCAGAGCAAACTTTAATAGGGTAGGTCAGCTTTCAAATTATTTTTCTCTCACTGATGATCTGCCCCCTTGGTGCATCCAGGGCCTTTGGTCAGCTTCTCTCTGTAACCATTGGCACACTTTATCAGTCAACAGGGAGGGATAGGACTGCAGACTAGGGGTTTAAGGGCTGAAAGTACAGCCTCACCACTACATCATGGGCTAATAAGTTGGCAAGTTCACCATGAAAAATTCTTTTTAGATTTATAGCTTCTTTTCTGAAATTTAGTGTTTTGAGCCAGTGGAAAAGTGAGTCTCTGTTTCTTTAGTTAAACCAGACAGTTGGATTAGATGACTCCCCAAGGTCCTGTCCAACCCTAATGTGCTTTTCTCCCTATAAGAGTCTGACTTCAGCATCGCTCTTTGATCTTCAGTATTACTTTTTACATTTTACTACATTAGATATTTCTCAAAATTGAATGTTTGAAGAGTACATGGCATGGTGTCAGGACTTAGGACTTTGGAAGGTTGATGACATCATGAATGACAAAGGAAACTCTACTCTTAGGGCAATTGGAATGGTGTCGGAACTCATTGTCTAGTTAAAGAACTTGAGATTTGAGTATATCAATAAACATGTTTTGGAATCATCTTCCGATGATAATCACCTACCTCTTTAATTTCTAATTATTTATTGTTATAGGTAAAATTGTTGTCCATAGGGATCTTACGGAATTTAAACACTATAGTAGATATTAGTAGCATGTTGAAATATATCATGCTTTCCATTATCAATATAAACTGGATTTCAAGCCGTTAATACATATATATGAGATTAGACTTTCCCTCAGGAAAGTCAGCATGATCTGTATTCATTATACATATTGGCACTGGTCTTGAGATGCCTTTTGTGGCTGGAGTTGAAATTAAGCTTTATTTTCTTTGTTCTTTTTTTTTTTCAATGAGCAATTCTTTAAGCATTTATGAGTCATAATCCACTCGATGGCAGTGGATGTGAGTGGGTTTGGCCTCTTTTTTTTTTTTTTTTGGTGGTAGGAAGTACATTGTTTGGTGAGTGCTGTGGACTGCCTGCTGAGATGCTCAGTGTTTGTGAATGAAGACCATGAGGGACCTTTGTGAGATTCAGCAACAACACTGAATGGCAGTTCTCGTTACACTGGATAATCTTGATCAGATGACAGTTTACAAAGCATTTTGAAAATTTTTTATTATATATACATTTTGAAGGCTTTAAAAAAAAATACTACGGTGCACCCTTAACAGATTTAGGTGCCGAATCATTGTACGTGGTTTATACTCCCATATTTTCTTGAGGGAAAAAACATGCCACTATTGATATCACTGTTGATGACATAAATAGAAGTTGCACTCTCCCCTCAGGGTAATAAATAAGATGCATGAAAGAGATAATGAAATATTTGTGGTCAAAAGAAAGAGTTGAGAGAAAACCCAAATAGTCTGAAAAAGTGATCTTTAAGCTTTAGTATATTTACTATACACAGGGGAGTTTATTAACCATTCAAATTCCTGGGTACAGGCCCAGGAATACACATTTTTATTTTATTAAGCACTCTGCCTGATTCTGACTCAGGTGGTCCTTCTGGCATACTTCAAGAAACACCTCTGTAGAAAATAAGTTTGTTAAGATATCTGTTTGGTTTAAAAATGTTTGTTTTGTTCTGGAAGCCATTGTCTCCTAATGCATGGTTGATCCACATTAAGAGGGAAGTCTACTCATCCTTGTGCCTAACTTGCTGCCAAGTGTGTTGTGCTGAATCCTGCCAGTGTTAGCTTTATCTCACTTCAACTGGCAGATTATGATGAAAAATATAATTTCACAGTAAAGCAAAAGTCATGACTTACAGGAGTCTTAATTACTCTAATATTTTCTTTTCTCCTGGAGAGATGTCTTATTGTATGTAACTTCCTGAAAAGAGTGTGAGGGGAATGTGAAGATTTATCAAAATCTGTTGCTCTGCTTATGCCAGTCATGTTCAATGGAAGCATGAAGTAAAATAAAACAACTTTTAAAATCTATGTATTTCTGTTGCTGACAATGATATTTAAATTAATTTTTCTTGATCTTGTTTGTGTTTACATGAAAATATGTATATAGCAAAGAAAAATTTTCATGTGCTTGGATTTTTAGTTTAAAGGACTGCGAAATTCAAATTTATTTTCACAACCATAGTCCTGCTAAACTGCCTTCATCAAAAACTCAGTTTTTATAACAATAAATAAAAATGTCAGAGCACATGTTTGTTACTACAGGTAAATGGTAATAAATTTCTTAACTATCTATTGGTACTAGTCCTTTGTAATTTATTTTACAATAATAGCTGATCTGTCTGGGGGACAAATCCATGGAATTTTGGGTTGTAATATTTAAATTTCAAAAGTATAGTTATTTGTGCATATTTTTTTTTTTATTAAAAAGCAAATTAAACTCACTGCCGTGGAGTCAGATCCAACTTACAGCGACCCCCTCCTTGGGTTTCTGAAGCGGTATCACTACGGAAGTAGATTGCCCAACCTTCCTTCTGAGGAGTGACTGGTGGGTTTGAACCGCCAGCCTTCTGGTTGGCAGTCAAATGCCTTAGGCACTACGTTATCAGAGCTCCTATAAAACCATGAAAATTGCTCCCAACAAGGAAATGAATACATGTTTAAACATTTCTAAAGTTGAATTTTCTTTTTTTAAAGGACTACTTCATTTTACCTTAGAAAAGTTTGTCATGAGTCATATTTTCTGTTATATTAAAATATGAATTTAGCATCCACTCCTGCTTCCTTTGGGTTCTTATTTTTAGAGCAGTACTGAAACTTGTGTATGCTTAATTATGTTCTAGTTTTAGAAGTTTTCGGAGTAGTTGAGGATGAAATGAAACTTGGGGAAAGAAACAGTTTTGAGAAAGTTTTTCTAGGAGAGTAATGAAAATTTTACTGCTGAGTCATTTAAAATTGTCACTTTGCAAAGCAGTAACAAGTCTGTTTTTATTATGATGAATGATTTCATGCTGCACTTTCTCAAATGTAAGGCCTTTGTAAAAACCATTTACATATAAACTCATGTTGTTAGTTGTTGTTAAGTGCCGTCAAGTCATTTCCGACTCATAGCGACCCCATGCACAGCAGAATGAAACACTGCCCGATCCCGCGCCAGCCCCACAATC
>NW_006921674.1:2739004-2743329 GCF_000298275.1 Orycteropus afer afer | reverse complement strand
TGTTCAGCCCTTTGACCTTTTCATTTCTTCCATTTGCTTTAGCTATTCTCCACTCAAGGGCAAGGTTCAGAGTCTCTTCTGTCATCCACTTTAGTCTTCTCTTCTTTTCTTGTCTTTTTAGTGCTCTCTTGCTTTCTTCATGAAAGTATGATATGATCTTGATAAACTCATAGGGAACAGTTATTTGCATGTAAGCATTTTCATTTTACACTAATTAAAGTGATTTTATTTTTTCTTCCTCTTTACATGTACACAATCCAAAAAACCAAACTCACTGCTGCGATTCAGATCCAACTCATAGCAACCCCTCCTTAGTTTCTGAGGCAGTATCCTTATGGAAGTAGATTGCCCAATCTTCCTTCTGAGGAATGGCTGGTGGGTTTGAACTGCCAGACTTCTGGTTAGCAGTCAAATGCCTTCCTTAGGCACTACACTACCAGAGCTCCTTTTACATGTATGCAGGAGCTAAATATATATAGTTTTTAATTACAAAAGAAGGTTGAGTTACAAAAGGAGGTTGCCATTGAATTTGCATTTGATATATCCTTTTTGAATGTAAAGGTAAGAAAAATATAGAAGTATAGGACAATATGTTCAGTTAAGTGCATTTCACATCTACCATGAAAATTATGAACCTCAAATCCACAATAAAAGAGAATCTTTGTGAAAAAGTTCTATTTTAAATATTAAGGTATAGCCAGTTAATTTAAAGGAAAAGTAGAAAAAAAAAAAAAAAAAAACATGGCTCTATCAGTCAAGGTTTAATCCGAGAAGCCAATCTAGTTGGAGGTATATATTCAGGGATTTTTGCAAAGAATTGGCTAATGTGATTGTGTGGGCTAACCTGGCGAGTCTGAAATCTATTGGGTAGACCACTGGGAAGGGCAACCTGGAACTCTCATGCACAGACTGAGGCTATTGTCCACCCAATTTTTTCTTCTTCAGGGAGGCCTCAGCTTTGTTTTGAGGGCCTTCCAACTGATTGATTCGGGGCATATCCAGATTATCTAGGATAATTTCCTTTACTTGAAGTAGACTGCTTATAGACTGTAATCACATCTACAAAACACCTTCATGGCAACACCTAGATCACTGATTGCATAACTAGGGACAGTAGCTTAGTCCAGTTGACAGATCAAATGACCATCACAGTAGCAAGCTCCAAATTTAAAATGTAATCCTTCTATAATGCTGTTGGTAGTGATCCAAAAAATTTAACCATATAAATGTCAGTGCTGCATTAAACCAAGCCAAAACCAAATTCACTGCCTTCAAGTTGGTTCCAACTCATAGCAATCCCTTCACAGTACCTCTACGGGAGTAGATTGCCCAGTCTTCCTTCTGAGGAGTGGCTGGTGGGTTTGAACCACCAGCCTTCTGGTTAGCAGTCAAATTCCTTAGGCACTGTGCCACCAGAGTTCCTTGTGCTGCATTAGTAGTTGGTTAATAAAATAACCAAGTTAAGTTTGTTGTAGAGGGTGCACTACATATCCTTACTGCATTATATTGAAATTCACATATGCACAGGGCACAGCATTTCTGGGTTTCACTTTAAATCTATTTTGAAATTTCTTAAAAGGAAATAATCTCTATTGATGGCACAGTTGTGTAAACCAACTTCTATGCAAGCTTTCATTATCTGGTACACTTGTCAAAGGTGTTTCTAAGAAATTTGAAAATTTAGATATAACAATAATAACCCTAAGCCTAAGAGTATTAATTGGTATGGCTATTCTAGCCATGGTCTTAGTGGTGCCACCAGATGACTGGGTGGAACTACATAAGTGAGAGGTGCTTGTGGTCCACCAAGTGGATTGGATAGCTTCTTAGTAATATGACATCTTGTTGGGGTGGGACGATAGAAATAAGGTGTATAGAACCCTAATGTGGGGATTGGTCAGTTTCGTCATTTCACTAGGCTTAAAATGAGCTTTCCCAGAGGTAGAAAAGGGAGATCTCACTGCCATCAAGAGAGAAGAGCCAGAGGTGGGGTAGGCACCTCCATGGACCTGAGATCGCTGTGTTGGACCTCGTGGGCAGAGAGATGGTAGCAGCAGAACTGAGAGTGGCACAAGGCAGAGTGGGAGGTTTGACGGCCCATGGAGAAAAGCTGAATGACTTTGGGCTGGAGGCTTGCTGCCAGAGTGGGGTGTGTTCAGGTGCACCTAGTGCCAGAGCTAAAAGAGATTTGTAACACTTGCCTGAGCAGAGCAGAGGCCAGGCCAAGAGGCTGAAGGCCAAGAGAGGAGGTGTGGCTTTGGGCATGGCCAGGGGAGGCTGTCCTGGTCAGGGAATTGTATCCTGAATGTTCCTGAACCTGAATTGTAACCTGTTACTTCCTTAATAAATCTTATAAGTATTGTCTGAGTTCTGTGTGGCCATTGCAAGGAATTATGGAACCCAGCAGAGAATTAGTGAGCACTGTGAGAGAGGGAGGTTGGTGTTAGAAATGGTAAAAAGGCTGGAGGGTGGCTGCATGGCTGGCCTCATAGGAATAATTAATGGGCTGCTGATGGTTGTTCTCTCTCCCCACTGTGAAGTTAGAGATCAGAGGATGCCACCCTATCCCTTTGAACAGTACACTAACAATAGGGTGCCATTTTTGACCACTTACTGCCAAAATACACTATCTATTTTAATCCAAAGTATTTTTCTTTTACAGCTGAGGAAACTTAAGAGGTTATGTTACTTTCCCACACATAGCTTGGATTCATATCTAGGCTTTATAACATAAAAGTTTATTTTTTTCTAGGCCACCTAACCCCAATTATTCTATTGCAGAATTGAGCCCCCAGTAAGAGAGCTTACTAAGCATCATCTTGATGATTTACTCTCCACATATTAGATAATAAATAACCACAGCTTCAAAATTTATAAAACTTTCAGATATTAACTCTAAACTCAAGTTGGTTTGGTCTTTGTTTTAAGTCACTGTAACTGTATCTGGCCAAGTCAGAAATTAGACTACTAGATGTCCTGCACCAGGAGTCATGAGCACTCCATCTCTAATGTCAGACCTTTCAGGAAAACTTGCCGACTGTGGCAGAAATTTTATGGATATTCAGATGATGAGCCACTTCTTTTAAAGGATGGATCCCAGAAACCCTTTGGAAAGGCCTTTGCTTTGCTGCACAATTGGGTTTCAACTACGTACCCATTTGTGTGAAGTACTGGGGGTTACCTATATTACTCAAGACTGGAGGGAGTGGAGGTGGCTGATGAAATTTAGCAGAGATGGCAAGACTGCGTGGGACTTAAATGTTGGGAGGAGGCAGTATAGGCAGTATTGGCTTCCCTGATCACCCCTGCACCCTGTTCCCTGCTATTTCTGGGAACTTCTGGCTCATGCTTCAGGGCAGGAGAAGCTCATGAAATAAAGAATTGTCACTACCACTCCAGCAGTGTAATGGAGGAAACACCTCTGTAAGAGCTGGTCCTGAGAAGTTGTAATTTCCCCAAACTGCCTGTGAGTCCCTTGAAAAACAAAAAAATGAAAAAACCAAAGTCACTGTCTTCAAGTAAATTAGACTCATAGCGACCCCTCCTTGGGTTTCTGAGGCAGTATCTCTAGGGAAGTGAACCTTTTGTGTGTGTGTGTGTGTGCTCACTATTGTATCCCCAGTATAGATAGAGCTCACTGCTAATTTATAGTAGGCATGCAACAAATATTGTTAATATACACTTGTTTTCCCACAATGACTGAAGAGAAGGAAATGACTAGCTCTTGGCCATTCAGAAGAAATCTTGCTTAGGAGTCAGAATGAGTTTGGCATCTTCATATCTGAACTGACTCAGTAGGATTTAGATTCTGAGTGTCAATAAATATCTATATGTATATACATATGTGTGTGTGTGTGTGTATTCTCATTCACTGCCGTTGAGTCAGATCTGACTCATAACGACCCCTCCTTGGGTTTCTGAGGCAGTATCACCACGGAAGTAGATTTCCCAACCTTCCTGCCGGGGAGAGGCTGGTGGGTTTGAGCCACCAGCCTTCTGGTTAGCAGTCAAATGCCTTAGGTACTACGCCACCAGAGCTCCCATATATGTATTATATATATATCTATATATAAAGATATATATAGATATATATATAGTTATTATTAAGTGCCATTCAATCTCTTTTGCACTCAGCAACATCATGTGATAGAGTAAACCTGCCCAATAGGGTTTTATATTCTGCAATCTTTAGAAAGTAGATCACCAAATCTTTCTCCCATAGAGTCACTAGATAGGTTCAAACTGTCCACCTTTTGGTTAGCAGCTAAGTGCTTAACTTTTGTGTCACCAAGACTAGACACACACACACACACACACACACACAC
>NW_006921674.1:2731591-2732769 GCF_000298275.1 Orycteropus afer afer | reverse complement strand
AACATGCAATCAGGATGTGTTAATTATCACTGGTGACTGGAATGCAAAAGTTGGAAACAAAGAAGAATCACTGGTAGTTGCAAAATTTGGCCTTGGTGACAGAAATAATGCTGGAACTGGCATGGTAGAATTTTGCAAGACCAACGACTTGTTCATTGCAAACACCTTCTTTCAACAACACAAATGGTGGCTGTACACGTGGACTTCACTAGATGGAACATACAGGAATCAGATATTGACTACATCTGTGCCAAGAAGTGATGGAAAAGCTCAGTATCTTCAGCCAAAACCAGGCCAGGAGCCGATTGTGGAGCAGACCATCAACTGCTCATACACAAGTTCAACTTGAAGTTAAAGACAATTAAAACAAGTCCACGAGAGCCAAAATATGATCTAGAATATATTCCTCCTGAATTTAGAGATCATCTAAAGAATAGATTTGATGCATTGAACACTAATGACAGGAAACCAGATGAATTGTGGGAGGATATCATGAACATTATTCATCAAGAAAGCAAGAAGTCACTAAAAAGACAACAAAAGAAGAAAAGACCAAAATGGATGACAGAAGAGACTCTGAAACTAGCCCTTGAGTAGAGAGTAGCTAAAGCAAATGGAAGAAACGACAAGATAAAAGAATTGAACCAAAGATTTCAAAGAGCAACTCGAGAAGACAAAGCCAATTACTATAATGAAATGTGCAAAGACCTGGAGTTAGAAAACCAAAAGGGAAGAACAGGCTCGACATTTCTCAAGCTGAAAGAACTGAGGAAAAAATTTAATTCTCAAGTTGCAATATTGACAGATTGTAAGGGCAAAATATTGAATGATGCAGGGAACATCAAAAGAAGATGGAAGGAATACACAGTCACTGTACCGAAAAGAACTGGTAGATCTTCATCCATTTCAGGAGGTGACATATGATCTAGAACCAATAGTACTGAAGGAGGAAGTCGAAGCTGCAATGAAGGAATTGGTGAAGAACAAAGCTCCGGTAATTCATGGAATACCTATTGAGATATTTCAACAAATGGATGCCACACTGGAGGCACTCACTTGGTTATGCCAAGAGATTTGAAAGACAGCTACCTGGCCAACTGACTGGAAGAGATCCATATTTGTACCCATTCCAAAGAAAGGTGATCCCACAGAATGTGGAAATTATCAAACAATATCAT
>NW_006921674.1:2724262-2731491 GCF_000298275.1 Orycteropus afer afer | reverse complement strand
CTGGTGGTTCAAACCCACCAGCCACTCCTCAGAAGGAAGATGGGGCAATCTACTTCCATAGTGATACTGCCTTGGAAACCCAAGGAGGGTCACTATGAGTTGGGTCTGACTCGAGGGCACATAACAACAACAACAACATGGCATTAAGGTGGGAGTCAGTGGCCTTGGGGTCCTCAGGCCAATTTTGATATTTCTGCTGTATTGCTAGACTTCTTTCAACCTCACTGAAAAAGGCAATGTTTTAGGACACTCATTGGCTTGTGCTTTTTATGATAATTAAAAGTGCTTACTTAAATGAAGCATTATTAAAAGAAAAAAAAAAAAAAAAACTGTACCAAAAATCTCTTACTGTAGTTTGTTGTATGTTGTTTGAAACATTGAAGTAATTTTTTCACGTGTGTTATTTATCTTATTGAGGACAGTGTCCGTGACAGTACTGCTGCTGGAGGTTTTCAAATGCATTATACATTATACATTATACATTAATCAACAAGGAAGCAGTTTTGGAGCAGTGACATGATTTGCCTAAATTCTCACAGCAATTAGGAGGCAGACCTGGAATTCAAACCTGATTTGACAGCTCCCAACTTTGGAGCTCTTTCCATGTTACCTTGAGTCAGTGTGATTTACTGTCAGAGAAAAGAGCTAGGATAAGAAGATTATAAAGTCTGGAAAAACAGTAACCAAGGGAGCAGAAGATAGAGAGATGAACCTGGAAAGTATCTGAATTTAATAGTTAAAAAAGGGGGGTGGGGTGGATTTTTACAACATTTTAAAGAAAATGACAATTCTTATGAGTTCATCACTCAAGCTTTACCTCTTTAGAAAAACAAAACAAACAAACAAAAACTATGCTTATGGAGAAAGGGACATGGGCAGGTCAGTGTGGTAAGGCCAGAAATTGCGGCTTCTCAGTGTTGGTGCCAGCAATTTATTCTCAGTCTGCACTTAAACCTAAGGTGGACCTGCCTACTCCACTTACTCTGATAAGTATTGTTATTGTTCCTGGCCCTATGGGCTGGTGCTGGCAGAACTTTCTACAGGGATGCCAGGTACTCCTTTGGAAGCTATCAATAGGCAGGGAAGTCCTTTCTGCTGTCACCTACCTGCCTTCCTGGGACTCATCTAATGAGAAAGGTAACAGCAAATGGCAAATCTCTCTGGCAGGAAGATGGAGTTTTCTTGTATGACTTCCCCAAAGGTATTCATAGTCCCAAAAGTTATGATTAACTTGTATCATAAAACATCACAGTATCTTGCATTGATCTGTGAGAGGGGTTCTATTACCAAGTAACTGGCTCTATTTGATGTCTCTTGAGGGAAAAAGGCTTCTCATAAAAACTAATACAAAGTAAAATAAGATGTGTTCCCTTCAGCACACTGAAGGGAAATAAAGTAACAAAGTCTTACAGGGAGGTGATGCCAGCCAAAAAAAAAAGCAGTTTAAAGGCTTGTTAGAGAAATCTTGATCTCTAGCCTCACCTCCCCTTTGAACTCACACGTTTCTTTCCCACTAGACATTCAGCTTCCTGAGGGTAGTGTACTTCTTTATTTTTTTCCTACCACCAAGCAGGGTGCCAAAAAATCTGGAAATGGACTTTTTGATTCTGGAATCTTGGTGAAAACATAAGGGACATATCCAAACCGAATAGCTAACAGCTAAAGCAAATAGCTAAAGCAAATGGAAGAACTGACAAGATAAAAGAGCTGAACAGATGTCAAAGAGCAGCTCAATAAGACTAATTCAATTATTATAATGAAATGTGCAAAGACCTGGAGTTAGAAAACTAAAAGGGAAGAACACGCTTGGCATTTCTCAAGCAGAAAGAATTGAGGAAAAAATTCAAGCCTTAAGTTGCAATATTGAAAGATTCTATGGGAAAAATATTGAATGATGCAGGAAACACCAAAAGAAGTGGAAGGAATACACAGAGTCACTATACCAAAAAGAACTGGTTGATGTTCATCCATTTCAGGAGGTGGCATATGATCATGACCTAATGGTATTGAAGGAAGAAGTCGAATCTGCACTGGAGGAATTGGTGAAGAACAAGCTTCAGGAATTGACAGAATACCCAATGAGATGTTTCAACAAATGGATGCTGTGCTGGAAGCACTCACTTGTCCAAGAAATTTGGAAGACAGCTACCTGGGCAACTGACTAGAGAGATCCATATTTGTACCCATTCCAAAGAAAGGTGATCCCACAGAAGGTGGAAATTATTGAACAATATCGTTAATATCACATGCAAGTAAAATCTTGCTGAAGATAATTTAAAAATGGTTGTAGAGTATATTCATAGAGAACGTCCAGAACTGCAATCTGGATTCAGAAGAGGATGTGGAATGAGAGATATCATTGCTGATGTCAAATGAATTCTGGCTAAAAGCAAAGTTTACTAGAAAGATGTTTACTTGTGTTTTATTGACTGTGCAAAAGTGTTCAATTATGTGGATCATAACAAATTATGGATAACACTGAGAAGACTGGGAATTCCAGAACACTTAATTGTACTCATGAGGAACCAGTACATAGACCAGGAGGCTGTTGTTTGAACAGGACCAGGGGATAGTGCATGGTTTAAAATCAGGCAGGGAGTGCATCAGGGTTGTATTCTTTCACTGTATTTATTCAATCAGTATGCTGAACAAATAATGCGAGAAGCTGGACTATATGAAGAAGAATGTGGCATCAGGATTGGAGGAAGACTCATTAACGACCTGAGATACACAGATTACAAAATGTTGCTTACTGATAGTGAGGATGACTTGAAGCACTTACTGACAAAGATTAAAGACTTCAGTCTGCAGTATGGATTACTTCTCAACATAAAACAAAAATCCTCACAACCGGACCAATAAGCAGCAGCACACAAATGGAGAAAAGATTGAAGTTGTTAAAGATTTCATATTACTTGTTTCCACAATCAACACTAATGGAAGCAGCAGTCAAGACATCAGACAATGTATTGCACTGGGCAAATCTGCTACAAAAGACCTCTTTAAAGTGTTAAAGAGCAAAGATGTCACTTTGAAGGCTATGGTGTGCCTAACCCAAGCCATCGTATTTTCAGTCACCTCATAATGCACGTTAGAGCTGGCGAATGAAGAAAGAAGACCAAAGAAGAATTGATGCTTTTGAGTTGTGGTGTTGACGAAGAATACCAAAAGTACCATGGATTGCCAAAAGAGCTAATGAAGCTGTCCTGGAAAAAGTGCAGCTGGAATGCTCCTTAAAAGCGAGAATGGAAAGACTTAGTCTCACCTCCTTTGGTCATGTTGTCAGAAGGGACAATTCCCTGGAGAAGAATACCATGCTTGATAAAGTGAAGGGTCAATGAAAAAGGGGAAAGCCCTGAAAAAGATGGATTGACACGGTAACTGCAATGATGGGCTTAGGTATAGCAGGGATTGTGAGGCTGGCACAGTACTGGGCAGTGTTTTCTTCTATTGTACATGGTGTTGCTATGAGTTGGAGCTGACTTGATGGCATCTCACAACAAGAATAACAACAAACCAAATAGATTCTAACTAGCAGGGACTGAGATTAGGGCCAGGTCTTCAGTTTCCAAGTTCAGTTCTCTGTCCACTCTACAACCTTCTTTTTTGATGTTCCAGTTCCAGTTACCATGAAATCAATTCCAACTCATGACAATCCCATGTGAATCAAAGTAGAACTACACATGGTTTTCAATGACTGATCTTTTGGAAGTACTTCACCAGTACTTTCTTCTAAGATGTCTGACTCAAGCTGCTAATCTTTTGGTTAGCAGTGGAGGACATTAAAGCAGCTCTGGTGGTGTAGTGGATAAGGCATGTGGCTGCTAACTAGAAGGTCAGTGGTTCAAGCCCACCAGCTACTTCACAGAAGGAAGATGGAGTGATCTACTTCCATAAAGATTTGCAGCCTACAAAATGCAATGGGGGTTGCTATAAGTCAGATTTGACTCAATGGCAGTGAGTTTACTTTGGTTTTTTTTTTGGAGGACATTAACCATTTGCACCTTAGAGAAGAAGTAATTCAGACTTTTTCTGACATTTCATCTTGGCCTATTCGGGGAATGAGTAGGTAGAGTGGATAGGGCTGCTATATTTTTATTTGCTGAAAATCTTAGAGTTGCTTTGAGGGAACCTTAAGGGTAGTATGGTTTTTCATTCTCTGATCTTCAAATCATAACATGGTGGAGGGCCTCTAATCCACTTATTTGTAAGGTTAATCTGTTAATTTGTAAATCAAGACATCTTGTGGTCTTGACAAATATCCCTGCATTCAGGTTCTTCAAAGGGTGGAGGAGGGAGTCCTTGCCTCCTGATGCAGCTAGAGAGTGCAGATAACACCAGCACGTGAAAGGTATTTTTTCTGTTAACTTATTTGTATAGACTCAGCTTGTTGGTAAATGAATGAATATGGTGATGCAGGCAAGACTTACTCAGTAACCACTTCCATCCAGGAAATTTTAGTTGCGAAAAGCTTTCTATTGATGGAATTAGATATCCATATGTTGAATGTCATTTTGAACACTTGCAACAGATCCTCAGAGTTTAAATCAGTTTCACCATAGTTTTGGCAGGACTGTGAACATATTTTTTCAGCTGTTAATCCTGATGGGAGCTATAAATAGCTTTAGGGAAGTATATAATTATCTCAAAGTAGAAGCTAAAGATAAAAGCTGCTTGAGATTTTAAAGGAACATTTAATAGTTATTATTATGTAACATTTATTAAATATGCATACTGTGCTCATTGTCTTTGCCAGGAAGAAACTTGGAATGAAAAGTCAATCCAAGATGTGACATGTATAAATATACCAGAAGGTGTTTAACATGGTGCCGGAACAATGTTCGGTTCTATAAAAAAAAAAAAAAAGAAGAAGAAGAATAAAAGAGCCAGCCAAATCTGTCTAGTATTGTATAGAAGTGAAGAAACTTATATTTAGTAAAAATCTTTAAAATACTGACAGTTTAAAAGAAAAAATGGATAGTCATGTACAGCAAGAAACTATGGTGTGTACATAGGGCAGAACTGTGCTTTTGGCAAACCCAGATTTTTACATATAAAAGGTGTTTACTTTGCTCTTTCATGAATAAATACTAAGACTTAAATACTAAATATTTAGTTTGGCTGAAGCAACATAGCTCTTATAAATGATTCCAGTCATCAGCTCTGGGCTAAAAAACTGTTATTGCCCTTTAAAACACACAGAAAGAGTCAACCTACCAAATAACCATGCTTATGGTAGCCATCATTTTCTTGCTGCCTGCTAGGTGCCATATGCTGTATCTGTATAAATAGATAATCTCTAATTCTTTTAGTGGGAGCTCTGGAAACGTAGTGCCTAAGGCACTTGACTACTAAACAGAAGGCTGGCGGTTCAAACCCACCAGCCACTCCTTGGAAGGAAGATGGGGCAATCTACTTCCGTAGTGATACTGCCTCGGAAACCTAAGGAGGGGTCGCTACGAGTCGGTCCGACTCAAGGACACATAACAACAACAACAACAATTCTTTTAGTAAGACTGAGAGATAGATGTTATCCTGTTTTGCAATTGTTCTAGGTGACAAATGGTTGAACTTTAAAAGGCCACAGGATCCATAAAATGGATAAAATGTCAAATCTAATGTCTGTTCAACATGCTTGTTGGTGGGTTAGGTGTGAGTCTGCCTCCTTGCTTTTTATTTCCTATTCCTACCTTAGACCAGGACGACTGAAAAGTTGCGACATTCCCCTTGTCACTCTTATACTCCACACCTGCTTGGTGAATGGAGGTTCGGCCATCCCCCACTCCCACCCACCTTCTGGGCCCACAGGAACTCCATTCCACCCGGAGCCTGGGTGCCCTGCTCTGCCCTCCCTCGATTTTTTTTTTTTGCTCTCTTTCTTTATTCTGGTTTTTAGTTTGCTTGCTATTGTCTGTTTAAAAAGTACTACTATTATTAATACTTTTGTCCTTTTTACTATTATTCTTTATTCTTCCCCTCCCAGGTCCTAGTTTTTTCAGCTTTTTTTCTTTTCCCTGTTCCTGGTTGCAATTTTCTTCTTCTTCTTCTTCTTCTCCTCCTCCTCCTCCTCTTCCTTCCTCCTTCCTCCTTCCTCCTTCTTTCTTCTTTCTTGTGGTTAACCCAGTTCCTTGTTTTTCTTTTTGCATTTTTCCCATTTTTTTTCTTCATTATTTGCCTTGTCTGCCTTTTTTCTCTTATTGCCCTATCCCCAGATATTACAGGTTTTCTTGTTTTTTTGGCTGACCTTCTTGTTTGTCCAAAGGGCGCAGACATTTTGGTTGTTTATACATGGCAGCCATTTTGGATATTTAAAGTGACTGAAGGCGCAGCCATTTTGAATGTTTACAAGTGGGAGCCATTTTGCATTTTAAAATGATAGCATTCTCATTTGGATTCCAGGAACCTAAGAACAGGTAGCGAGGCAGGAAGCAGGGAGAGGACAAAAAAAAAAAGGTAAAGGGGACCGAAACAGATTGAGGAGTCAACCGCAGGGACCCAGGTGAAGAGAGGGAACCCAGGTCACACCCCACAAGGAGTGAGGCGGGAAGGCAGGGAGAGGACAGAAAAGGCAAAGGGGATAGGAACAGATCAAAGATTCCACTGCAGAGAGCCAGGTGAGGAGAGGGAACCCAGGCCACCCCCTACAAGCAGTGAGGTGGGAAGCAGGGAGAGGATAGAAAAGGCAAAGGGGACTGGAATAGATTGAGGAGTTAGCTGCAGGGATCCAAGTAAGGGTGGTTGGAGGGGTTTCCAACAGTTGAAGGAGACAAACATGTCTGTCAGTTTGTCAGTGAGTCTTGAGGCTATGCCACTGGTATTTCAAACCCAGTGGGGTGCACCTGTTGTACAGGTAGCAGCCCAGTTTACAGACTGAGACAGACTAGGAAGAAGGAGGAGGCCATCCACTTCTCAAAGAATTGTCCAGGGAAAACCTTATGAATACCAGAGAAACACTGTCTGATACATTACTGCACAACTTTATGAATAATCCAGAAACATTGTCCAATACAAAGGAGGAAGATGAGTTACTTAGCTTAGAAAACTCTCAAAGTAGGACTGGGCAAGAGCTGCATTAGCAGAGTAAAATCAGCCTTACTCATATGGATAAGGTAAAGCTTTCGAGACCTCCATTTGCTGACGTGGCACCACTCAAATTGAGGAGAAACAGCTGCAAACATCCATTAATAATCAGAACATGGAATGTATGAAGTATGAATCTAGGAAAATTG
>NW_006921674.1:2715036-2722272 GCF_000298275.1 Orycteropus afer afer | reverse complement strand
AGGCACTTACTGATGAAGATTGAGGAACACAGTCTGCAGTATGGACTACATCTCAATATAAAGAAGACAAAAATCCTCACAACTGGACAAATAAGCAGCATTACAATAAATGGAGAAAAGATTGAGGTTGTCAAAGAATTCACGTTTGCTTGGTTCTACAATCGAGGCCAATGGAAACAGCAGCCAGGACATTAGATGACATGTAGCACTGGGTAGATCAGCTGTGAAGGAACTGTTTCAAGTGCTGAGGAGCAAGGAAGTCTCCTTGAAGACTAAGGTGCGCCTGACACAGGCCATGATATTTCCAATTGCCTCATATGCATGTGAGAGCTGGACAATGAATAAGGAAGACAGAAGAGTTAATGCTTTTGAATTGTGGTGGTGGTGAAGAATGCTGAAGGTACCATGCATGGACTGCCAAAAGTACTAACAGATCTGTCCTGGAAGAAGTGCAGCCAAGATGCTCCTTGGAAGCGAGGATGGCCAGACTTCGTCTCACCTACTTTGGTCATGTTGTCAGAGGGGACCATTCCCTAGAGAAGGATGTCATGCTTGGTAAGGTGGAGGGTCAATGAAAGAGGGGAAGGCCTTCGACGAGATGGATTGACACAGTGGCTGTGACAATGGGCTCAAGTATAGAAGGGATCATGGAGCTGGCATGGGATCAGGCAGTGTTTCGTTCTGCTGTGCATGGGGTTGCTATGAGTTGGAAGTGACTCAACAGCATCTAACAACAAGAACAACAATGTCTGTGTGGATACCAAAACTCAGGCTTTTGCATGTGTTAGTATTGTCTATCTAACATTCTAACAATGAATAAGGAAGACCAAAGAGTTAATGCCTTTGAATTGTGGTGTTGGTGAAGAATACTGAAAATACCGTGGTCTTCCAAAAGAACAAACAAATCTGTCCTAGAAGAAGTGCAGCCAGAATGCTCCTTAGAAACAACAATGACCAGACTTGTCTGACCTACTTTGGTCATATTATCAGGAAGTACCAATCCCTGGAGAAGGATATCATGCTTGGTAAAGTGGAGGGGGAGCCAAAAGGGGAAGACACTCAGCCAGACGGATTGACACAGTCGCTGCAGTGATGGGCTCAAGCATAGCGAGGACTGTGAGGACACGGAACTGTTTCATTCTGTTGTACCTTGGGCTCTACTCCCATAGGTCAGAGCCAACTTGATGGCACCTAACAACAACATCTAACCTCTTACCTACACTTTCTTGTTTTCTTTACCTTCCTTTCCCCTCATTCATGAAGGAAATCTGATTGTTTCACACAGCTTAGACCTGGTGACTCGTATTGCCTCTGGTCTTGTCATCAGCTTGTCCTCAGCTCTTCCATACTCTCCTTGTCCTAAACTTTGGTAATCCGTCTGTATTACTCACAACATCTTCATCTTAGTATATGCTGTTCAACATTGCTAAATGTGTGCCTGTGCTGGTAATTTGAATAGATGTTATTTCACAGGTTCTGACACAGAAAACTAATAGCCATATTATGGCCTACAGCCACACATTTCTCATTTATAAGCAAATAGCACAAAAAATAAACCAAGTTTCCTTATTAAGCATCACTGGCCTTTGTATTCTTAAAAATATTCTGAATGTAGGGCAAGGACTCTAACCAGGCCAAGCAGGCATACAGCTCCTAGAGGCCAGAGTCAACAGAAAACGGTATCTGAATAATTTAAATGATGATAGTTTCTTTGCAGTGGAGTTCTTCCTGAGGAGAGGTGCAGACATGATGATGACTAGAAACACAGGACTGACTCAACAGCAAACAACAACAACAACAAAGAAACACAGGAAAGTTTTTGGTAGTGGGGAGGAACTTAGGATGGCACAGTCCCTACTCTATCCTTTAAGTGAATACCAGATAGCTCCTTTCTCAGGAACGCTAGCTTGATCAAGAGATCATGGAGGAACTAGAGGTTTGTGGCTCTCTTGTCACGATCTCTGATATCTCAAAGCAGGGCCTCATGGGAATTTACCTTCTTTTGCAGCCTATGTGTTTATCTGGGTGCTTTTAATTTCAGAAAGTGCTGACAGGCAGTGTTCTTATGGAAGTTGGAAGGGTTAGGAATAACACTAGCATGAAAACACCAATTTCTTTCCCTTCTAGAATAGGGAAAATTACCTACATCAAGATACTCAGCAGTCACAAGCTTATGAGAAAAGTTCAAATCTCAGGCACAGGATATGACAAGGACTTGGAAGTGGAACATGAAAACACTGTCAGTGTGTGGCTGGTGCAATAACAAGATTAGAGAAAAGAAGCTGAGATATGACCCTCCTGGAAGAAGGGGATTTACAGGAATGAGACACAGCAAAGGGGGTAAGATCTGATATTATGGATTGAATTTTGTCTCTCCAAAAGATATGCTGAAGTCCTAACCCTGAACCTATGAGTGTGACCTTGTTAGGAAACAAGATCTTTCTTTGAAGATGTTATCAGTTAACAAGTTCATGTAGAAATAGGGTGGGTCCTAATCCCTTGAGAATGGTGTCAAAAGAGAACAGAGATGGAAAGAGACACACACACAGGAAAGATCATGTAATGATGCATCTAAAAGCCAAGGAATACCAAGAAACATCAAGGACTACCAGAAGACAAAAGGGACAAGGAAGTATCTCCTCTTAGAGTGGACAGAGAGAACATAGCACTGCCAGTGTCCTGAATTCAGACTTTTTGCTTCTGGAACTAAGAGGCCACCTACTTTGTGGTATTTTGTTGACAGTCCTAGAAAACTAACAGCTAGTATCAAATGCTGGGGTTGGAGCTGTCTGGATTTGCAGTTCTTTTATGCTTTCATGTCTCCTGAGGAAAGGTGTCCTTTGCTGCTGTCACGTCTTCTCTACCCTTGTCCTACACTATGTGCTCTGATTTTCATGCACTAAATCCCAACTCATTCGAACCTCAGTACTCACCATCTAGCCATTCTCTCTCTAGCCATGTTTCCTCATCTTCCCTGGCCCAATCATAACTCTGAGTAGTACTACCCTGGCTTCACAAATATGACTCAAACATCAATCTGTATTTCTTAAAGTAATGCTAACTTTTGTGGCAATAAACATCTTGCATCTAAGGTGTCCTTTTCCTGATGGAAAGTGCTGCACCCTTCCCTAGTAAGTACAACTTCTATCTCCCTCTTAGATTTATTCCAATAAGCCAGTAGACACTGGGTGCTTATGGAATTGGGATGGGCTGGGCACAGACCCAAAGAAAGGTAGTTGTAGAGTATCTTCTTCTGGGTCCTGATGCATAGGCCTAGCTACTGAGCTGAGTACAAGTCTGAATAAATATCACTAATTACCTCTGATGGATGCACAATGTAGGGGGGATTATGACCTTCCTGGGTGGAGGAGCACATGGAACCACTGGTGCTGGAGGTCAACCATGAATCACACAGGCGTGCCATATATAAATGGATTTTAAATATTCCCGGTTTCTCATGGCCTTAGCCTATGTGATGACTCATGAATGAGATTCTCCTACCTTCCACCTTCTTTACTTGATTCTTCCATTTATGAATTCACTTTGCTCCTAGGATCGGATGTTTGGCTCTAATTTCCTATAGTATTCCTTTTATTATGATTCAAATTATTGTCTGGAATCAATGTAGCAAGCGTTCTTGGGAAAAGTAAGCTTAATCAGCAGCTTTCCTGCTGAGGCTTCCCAGGCCTCAGAAATTGGGGTTGATTAGAATAGATCACGTGAACAGAAGGGACAATCAATCCTTTATTGGAGACCAATGTGATAAGTTGTTAGTATATCAAGTGACCCCTCCTTGGGTTTCTGAGTCAGTTTCACTATGGAAGTAGATTGCCCAACCTTCCTTCCAAGGAGTGGCTGGTGGGTTTGAACCACCAGCCTTCTGGTTAGCAGTCAAATGCCTTAGGCACTATGCCACCAGAGCTCCTTCTAAAATATTGGATTCCAAATATTTTTTTTTTGTGTGTGTGTATGTGTGTATAATAAGCCCATTTAGATTATTAAAAGTACAGAAGTTTGGGCTGCAATCAAGATCTATTGAATCAGAATGTTTAGAAAACATTCTGTACCTATAATAAGAAGTTTGGCTAATCCTTATTCTGTTTCTTATGAGGTTCATTCTTTTCCATTACCTCCCTGGCTATATCTCAGATGCATATTTGGGAGGATGAGCCTTCCATGAGTTTTACCTTGTAACAGTCTGCTTGGGGTTAGTAAAGTTTCAGGCTGAGGAGTTGATTTAGAGCCAAAAAAAGGCAACTTAAAAATTTTTGAGGCTCTTCAGCCATGATCTCCATTTCCATTCCCTGAGCTACATGGGCTAGTAATCAAAAGTCAGATGTTATGTCAAGACATAGGCTTTGACTTGTGAATCTGGACATGAGAATTTCAATCCTTTAGTAGTTGCCTGTGCTTTTGTCTCAGATATCACTCTTACATTTGGTGCTCAACTGAATGTCCTCCATTTTGGCTTCCGCCTGGATAAAATGAAGCAATAATTGTGGTTGTATTTGTTAGGTGCTGTTGAGTTGGATCCAACTCATAGTGACCCTATATACAATAGAATGAAGCACTGCCCAGATGTGTGCCATCCCTGCTATACTTGAGCTCTTCTTGGCAGCCACTGTATCAACCCATCTTGTTGAGGGTCTTCCCCTTTTTGGCTGACCTATTTTACCAAGTGTGATATGCTTCTCTAGGGAATGGTCCTTTCTGACAACATGACCAAAGTAGGTGAGATGAAGTCTGGCCATTCTTGCTCCAAGGAGTAGTCTGGTTGCATTACTTTCAGGACAGATTTTTTTGCTCTGGCAATCCATGATATTTTCAGTATTCTTCACCAACACCATAATTCATCAACTCCTCTTCTTTGATCTTCCTTGTTCATTGTCCAGCTTACACATGCATATGAGGTGATTGAAAATACCATGCATGGGGTTAGGTGCACCCTAGTCTTCAAAGTGATATCTTTGCTTCTTAACACTTTAAAGAGGTCTTTTGCAGCAGATTTGCCCAAGGCAATACAACTTTGGTTTCTTGACTCTCCTTCCATGGGTGTTGATTGTGGATCCAAGCAAAATGAAATCCCTGACAACTTCAATCTTTTTCTCCATTTATTGTGTTGTTGCTTATTGGTCCAGGTATGAGCATTTTTGTTTTCTTTACATTGAGATGTAAGGAACTCTGGTGGTATAGTGGTTAAGGCATTTCCCTGCTAACCCTAAAGTCAGTGGTTCAAACCCACCAGCTGCTCCATTGAAGAAAGATGAGGCAGTATGCTTCCATAAGGATTTACAGCCTTGGAAATCCAATGAGAGTTGCTATGAGTCAGAATTGACTCAATGACACTAATTTGGTTTGGTTTAGTTTGGAATGTGGAGGTGTAATCCATACTGAAGACTGTGATCTTCATCAGTAAGTGCTTCAACTCATTTTTACTTTCAGCAAGCAAGGTTGTGTCATCTGCATATCACAGGTTGTTAATGAATCTTTCTCCAATCCTGATGCCATGTTCTTCTTCATGTAGTCCAACTTCTCGAAGTATTTGCTCAGCATACTGATTGGATAAATATGGTGAAAGGATACAACCTGGACACACACCCTTCCTGATTTTAAACCATGCAGTATCTCCTTGTTCTGTTCGAATGGCAGCTTCTTGTTCTATGTACAGGTTCCTCATGAGCACAATTAAGTTTTCTGGAATTCCTATTATTTGTAATGTTATCTGTAATTTGTTATGATTCATAGTTGAATGACTTCACATAGTCAATTAAAAACAAATAAACTCTTTCTGGTATTCTTTCCTTTCAGGTCTTGTTTTGACTGAAGTTACTGAGCTTTTCCATCACCCCTTACAGATGTAGTCTGTCTAATTCCAGTGTTTTCTATCTGCAGAGGTTCATGTGTATAGCCACCATTTATGTTGTTGAAAAAAAGATACTTGCAATGAATAAGTCATTGGTCTTGCAAAATTTTATCATATAATCTCTGGCATCACTTCATTCACCAAAGCCATATTTTCCAACTATTGATGCTTCTTTGTTTCCCACTTTTAAATTCCAATCACCAGTAGAAGTCAGTACATCTTGATTACATGTTTGGTCAATTTCAGATTGCAGAAGTTGGTAAAAATCTTCAGTCTTCATCTTTGGCTTTAGTGGTTGGTGGATAAATTTGAATGATAGTAGTATTAATCAATTTTCCTTGCAGGTGTATGGATATTATCCTATAACTGTCAGCATTGTACTTCAGGATAGATCTTGGAACATTCTTTTTGACTATGAGTACAATGCCAATCCTCTTCAATTTGTCATTCCCAGCATAGTAAACCGTATGATTGTCTGATTCAAAATGACCAACACTAGTTCATTTGGGCTCACTAATGTCAAGGATATTGATCTTTATGCATTGCACTTAATTTTGGACAACTTCCAATTTTCCTAGATTCATACTTCATACATTCTGTCTTCTGATTATTAATGAACATTTGCACCTGTTTCTTCCCATTTTGAGTCAAGCCCCATCAGCAAATGAAGATCCCAAAAGCTTTACTCCATCCACCTCATTAAGATTGACTCTACTTTGAGAAGGGAACTCTTTCCCAGTAGTATTTTGAGTGCCTTCCAACCTGAGGGGCTCATCTTCTGGCACTATAACAGATAATGTTTCAGGGCTATTCATAGTTTTCCAGTAATATATCCAATAGTGTTTCCCTGCTGTTCTTAAGGTTTCATTGGCCAATTTTTTCAGAAGTGGACGGCCCCTTCCTTCTTCCCAGTCTATTTTAGTCTGGAAGCTCTGCTGAAACCTGTCCACCATGGGTGAACTTTCTGGTATTCAAAACAGTGGTGGCAAAGCCTCCAGCCTCACAGCAACACACAAGCCACCACAGTATGACAAACTGATGGATGAGTGGTACAATACTTGTGGTAGAAGACATCAATAGCCTCTTGCTCCTAGGCTACATCTGCATGGCCAAAAGGACTTTGTGATGCATGGTGATGAGTTTCAGAACTCAGTGTCTTCATCCTATTGACTGGGGATAAAGTCAAAGAATAGTGAAGAGGAAAATGAGGAGAATCTCAGTGAAATGGATCTCATGGGTTGTCACTCTTGAAACCACATTAGTGCTGGACCTCCAGTTGTATGTACCAATGACTGCCCTTATTTAAGGCAGTGTCAGGTGGATTTTCTACTGTAGTCAAATGCACTGTATGTAAGATATATGCCTACTCCCTA
>NW_006921674.1:2674860-2697552 GCF_000298275.1 Orycteropus afer afer | reverse complement strand
GGCCCAGAAGGTGGGTGGGAGTGGGGGATGGCCTCACCTCCGTTCACCAAGTGGTTGTGGGGTATAAGAGTAACAAGAGGAATGTTGCACCTTTTCAGTCGTGCAGGTCTGGAGTGTCCTTGGGGTTACTGGCAAGCAGAACCTGTTCTTAAACCCCTGGAATCTGGTAGAGTGCTGTCTCTTTAAATATCCAAAATGGTCAAGCCCCTTGTAAACATTCAAACTGGTGACACCCTCCAGACTGTCAAAAGTCCACAGCTCAGCCTGTCTTCCTCTTCACCTCTGCTTCCCCTTTTTTTCCCCTAGCCACCAGAGCAGTCCTCCGTGCAGTCCCTGGCTATCAGGGCTGATTTTTAGGTTAATTCTTAGATCCTACCACCATTCAGGAATCTCCAAGCTGTTTGTGCCATCAAGATCGATCAGGATCTCTGCCAGACCGCAGCTCCGTATGTCTCCTTTTCTGGTATTTTCATGCAAATTCTTCTGCTAGTTGGGATTTAGTCCACTTCTATATCCTTCCCTTCAAGGCCCAGGGGTCCAGGATCATCTTCTGTGTCTGTGTTAATTGGTTCCCCTTTTCTTTGTTGAAGAGGGTCTGTGCAGTCTTTCTGCTTAGTCTGCCATCTTGGAATCCCCCTCCCTAATACCTTAAGTTTAACCTGATAGCAATTAGCTTGTCAGACAACTGTCACAGATGAAAAGAGTTGTTATGTGCCTTGATCCTTCTCTTACCATAAATATGATTTATCATGAATTTTTAGCGAGGTTTTCTGGATCATTGCAAAGTGAAAATACTTCAGTGACATTCTGGAGCAAATAGAGTAAACTTTACTTACTCATTTCATGTGAGTCATAATTTGGATTCAGTATAGCTCCAGTCCAAGCCTCTAGGTTTATAAATGGTTAAGTGTTTGGCTACCATCCAAAAGGTTGGTGGTTTGAATCTCCGCGGAGGGACCTCAATAGAGAGGCCTGACAATCTATTTCCCCAAAATCACAGTCATTGAAAACTCTGTGGAGCATCATTCTATCCTAACACACATGGGGCCATTAAGAGTCAGAATTGACTTGACAACAACTGGTTATAGTTCCAATCATGGCATTTTTGCAGGATTTAAAATAATAAAAAATGAAGGTAAGATAATTGGGTGAAAAATTTATTTACATCTTATTTATAATTAATTTAGGAGCTACCATAATATACACAGTCTAACAAGATAAAAAATAACTTAAGGAAATACAAGATAAAGAAAGGTAAAGAAGTAAGAGTTGAGACTAAACTGAGCACACATATTGCATGTGTGGGTCACAGATTCAAATGTCAGCTTCCACGCAGCCAGTTCAGAGAGGGAAATGTGATCTGCTATGAGTCTCTGTATTCACAGGTAAATAAATCAAGTCTCTTAGCAGACATAAGACTAGGAATTGCTTTCTATTTTCTTTCAAAGAGAAAACATTGGGTACCATGTTGACTAGCTTCCTTGATAGCACCTTAACAATAAACATAGTTTTGTAGAATTTCTAAAGACTGTTTCTTATAATCCCTTCTACTAAACATTAAGAAAATCTCTTAAGATCAAATTTAGTGAAAAACATTGATCAGGAGAGAACACTACAAAGTTGGACAGGTATATTCCTCTTGTCAGTCTGGCTTGTTCTGAGGATCTTACTGTGCATAATTAGGAGAATTAAGACACTGCTGACCCTTCAGGAAGTCTTCCATACAAAATGTTCCTCTCAGTAAAGCTTCTGAATGTTGTGAGGTAATAGTCCCTGACAAGAAGCTGGACTGTGGCAATTTATGTTTCATTAAATGCATAGCCAAGAACTGTAATCATTGGTGTTGGTGGGGTACCATGACACACAGCCTCTGGTGAAAGTGCCCAGGCAGTTGGACGTAAGTCCGAAAGTCAATTATCTCCAAAACAAATGAGACATGGCTTAAGGTTTGAAATAAATAGAGTGATCATAATTTTATTTTGTATATAGCTCTCTTTGTTTAACCTACCTCTATTCTTGTGGCTGTTACTTTTCTGTGTCTACTCTCAGTAAGTTTCTTGAGGACAAGGACTATGTAGCTTGGAGATTATGCACTCTAGTTTTGGAATTGGAGTATGGAACTTGATTTGTTGGGTCATTTAATAGTTAAGTGTTCTGGGAAATTATAATTAACCTAAGTCTTAAATTCTCATCTTAAAATGGAAATGGTAATAATATCTACATCATAGAGTTGTGAGAATAAAATATATGGTCAATGTAAAGTGTTGCATTTTATTGCTTTTCTTGCTTTATTATTTTAACTTTGTGGAGAGAAAGCAGTGTGGTATGATGGGTATTTCACTATCTCAGAATGAGATATATTTGAGATTTGTGTAATCTTGGAGAGTTTCTTTAATATTCTTATAATTAAGTGTTCTTATCTGTAAAATAAGCATCTATTATATAGTAATGAACAAAACTGACAAATATCCCTGCCTGTAATAGTTTATATTCTAGCAAAGAGATGCTCCTTGTTCACTTGTGTGTTTCCATATGTACCTGATGGTCTACAACGATGGAGATGGCTTGATGGAGAAGCTCCAGATATTGTCTCCTCCCAAAGTCCATGGAACTGAGTACACATATGAGCCCAGTGAAATGCTAAGTTTGGGTCAGTGTGCTCAGACTGTTCCAAGGAGGTGAAGGAAAGCAGGCACATGTAGAGCACTGTACTGCTAGGGTAGCTCCATTGCCTCCTGGGACTTCATCTGGGTGAGTCTTACTGCCTCAGCCTCCTCAGAGAGGCCACAGGAATGCTATCACCTTCTTAACTTGCCATCTCCTCATCTTATTACTCATTCTCTGTTCCCAGTTCTCCGTTTTCCCAGGATTTATGTTTCACTACCGATACGATAAAATTCCAGGTCATTCTAACGTTGCTGAAACAAGAATACCCTGAATATCAATAGCTTTTCCCCTCTCCTTTGGGGCTCTCTGACTTCACAGAGAAAGGAAGATCAAGTTCATATCTAGAGGAGGTGTGTGTGTGTGTGTGATTAGAATTGTTCTCTGTGGTAGGGTTGGGTTTCTCTTAAAGTACCTGGAATCAAATATTACAGCTAACATGTTAGGTTTGATGTCTTTCTGAGGAGAGCCATTTGGATTGCTTGCAAGATTCACATGAATCCTATTATTAACAAAAATTTGAAATTATTCCTTGAAAATAAATAACCATTAGTTCTACTATACTTGGAATTTCTTTGCCTTGGGTAACACTACAACTGACTTAAAGGACATTCTGCCCAGATCTTTCACTCATTCCTAAATTTGTTTCCTAGAGAGTAGTTGGGAGTAGGGCGAGATGGTAGGGGGCAGTAAGTGTTTGAGGGGATGGGAAGCCTCAGTTTTGATCTGACACACTGTCAAAGCTGAAAAGTTAGGTTAGAAAGTAAGCTTGATATTCGCTTCTTAATCTTCTATATTCTTCAAGAGAATATTTAGTAATTTCCATCAAAACAAACAGGATTTTGTATGATCCCACTAATATGGCATATTCAGAATAGGCAGATGGCTAGAGACCAAAGTTTATTATCGGTTACCAGGTGCAAGTGGCAGGAGGAAAGGAGATATTATTTAAGGAGAACTGAGTTTCTATTAAGAGTGGTGAAAATCTAGAAACCAATAGTGATGTTTGTATAACATGAGAAACAAAAATCAATGGCACTGAATAAAAAATTCACATAAAAATGGTTGAAATGGCAAATATTTTGTTTTATATATTTCATCACATATAAAAAAAAAAACATGGTGCTATGAACAGCAATAATGAAGAAGCAATTTAGTATTGGGAGTTGTTTTTCTATGGAGGGTTTGGATAGATGTAATCTTTATGAACTGTGTCTATGAAGTTTTCCTTGCAGATAAAGATTTATATTATTTATGTTAT
The DNA here is from genome assembly GCF_000298275.1 of Orycteropus afer afer. Lineage (NCBI taxonomy): Eukaryota > Metazoa > Chordata > Mammalia > Tubulidentata > Orycteropodidae > Orycteropus > Orycteropus afer. The sequence continues at coordinate 2,693,627 of NW_006921674.1, read as the reverse complement.
TTCCCTGGAATATCCTTTTTTAGGTATAGTGAACCAAAATAAAAACCAAAACCCACTGCCACTGAGACGATTCCAACTCATGGTAACCCCCATTGGGTTTCCAAGGCTATAAATCTTTACAGAAGCAGAACACCCCATCTTCCTTCTGTGGAGTGGCTGGTAGGTTTGAACTGTCAACCTTCTGATTGGCAGTCAAATGCCTTAGGCATTGTACTATCAGAGCTCATACTTAACAAATACTAGAGGTGATAATGGAAGAGGGTCAGGGAAAAGCTAACTTGAATTAGCAGAAAGATACTTGGAAAAAACTATCTTTTTTTTTTTTTTAAAAAAGACTCTTAAGCCTGCACATGAAAACTTTTTCTCTTTCAAGAAAGACTGTGGATTTTGAAAGATACTGTTTTGTACTTGAGGTAGAATCTGAAGCTTAATAATTTATCACTGTTTTCAATGTGCTCTTTTATTCCAAGTAACATCCTTTGACAATAAGCATTTTTTTTTTAATAAAACAAATAAGCATTTGTTTTAGTTAAAAAACTATGAATCTGTTTAAAGTAAAAATGGAGTTTTATTAATGGCAAATAGGCAGTTTGCAAAACCAATAAACACAGAGTCAAGAAGCTCCTGCCAAAGTGCTCCTCTACAAAGTTACAGAGGTTAATGAAGATAAAAACCGCAATCGAGGAGGGTATATACAAAACTGTAGGTGGTGGGATTTCAGCTGATCACCTTTTACAGGAGTTGATGCTTCAGGTGACAGCATATTGCTGACTTTGAATTTCCTAGAATATTTTAAAATACAAGTATTCCCAAGTACCAGCATAAAGACAAAAAGGGTAAAACAGACTTTTAGTGAAGGGGTCTAAGGGTATAGCTTAACCACTAAAGTCACATGTTTATCTCTATGTCTAACACCTGTTCTTGCTGAATAATCTCTTAACAGCTACTTTTAACAAATTTGAAATAAGCCTAACAGGTTGGGCAAAACTGCATTTTTAGTAGAAACTGTTTGTATCCAAGTTAAGCTGTAATGAAAATTTTTACAAAGGTGCCAAGCTGCATTGTATCACAGATTTTTTTTCTTTTTTAATAATTTATTATCATTTTAAATTTTTTAAATTGTGATTTGGGTGAAAGTTTACAGAGCAATTTCATTTTCCATACAGCAGTTCAGACATATTTTGTCTCATGACATTGACTTCAATGCTCCAAAATATAATAGCTCTCTTCCCATTTTCACCCTGTAGTTACCGCTTCCCTGTGTCATTCCCTCCCATGCACTCCCACCCCTCGAGCTAACTCCCTGTGCAAACACTGCCTTTCTGTTTTCCCATGATCAGACTGAGCATATTTTAAAAAACAAAAAATGGAGTTACCTAGGGCAAGGTGACGTTTGGACCAGACTTTAGCTAATCATATCAAGAACCTTAGTTTTTAAAATGCTTCTCCTTGGCCTCTTTAAAGACGAATTCCTAATATAACAGGAGTAGAGCTGTCACCATTGTACAGACTCTTGACTAAGTAGAAAGTAATGCTAAAGATCCAGAGCATCTGTCCACAAATCTGTTCCATATTATTTGAGTGTAATTAAAGATCATGACTTGATTAACAAATTTGCACTCCTATTGTGGCCAAATGTCATTTGATTAATCTCAAAATGGTGTTCATCAGGAGTGTTTTCCTTAGTTATTGGAGCATAACAGGAAGGATTGGCTTTCCTAATAGGAAAAAGTATTTTTGAAAGAATGAATGCTGTGTTCTACAGTGAAAAGTTTTGCTTACTTAAGATATTTCATAACTGAGGAAGAGGAAGACATAGACAGGTACATGGGAGATATAGACAACACAGATGAACCCTTTTGCATATACAGTACAGTTGTCAGTGAAGGCAATCATGGATATATGGGTGGATAGATGGGTGGGCAGGCTGAACTATTAGATATGTCTGTGAAGGGGGGGGAGTGTGCCCAAGACATGTATAGGGTTGACAGACAATTTTTCTACAAGTGTATTGGTATGTTCTGTAAGAATTCCCAGGTATACAGTAGAGCTCACAAGGGACAAGGTTGTAGTCACTTCTTGACCACAACCAGCTACCTAGAGGGAGCAAGTAGTTGGACCTGTAGGCTTGGGACCATAGTCGCAGGGGACATCAAGCTCAATTGGCATAACATACTACACAAAACATTGTTCTCCATCCTACTTTGGTGAGTGGTGATTGGGATTTAAAAGCTTGCAAGCAGCTATCTAGATGTAACAATGGGTCTCTCCTCATCCAGAGAAAAGAATGAAGAAAACCAAAGATTCATGGAAACAATTAGTCCAAGCAACTGGTACACCTTGTGATTCTCAGCCTATATGACTATGAGACCAGAAGAACTAGCATGTGCCTGGCTACCACTGTCAACCGCTTAGAGGGGGATCTATGTAGGAGATCCTGGATAGAGTGGGAGAACAAAGTGGAACAAAACTCAAAATCTTTTGGGAAAAAAAGGGGAGACCAGGTTTGCTCATCTGATAGAGTCTGATGGAACCACTGAGACTATGGCCCCTAGTTGCCCTTCAGGTCTGGAGTTGAACCCACTCCTGTGGCTTCCAGCCAAACAAAAGACAGGGAGATAAAGTGAACATTTACACTAGGTAGATACACTCCTTGGAGAGAACAATAATGGGAGAATAGAAGGGCTGTTTATGCACAGGGAGACAGCTCGCAGGGCAGGAGTGCATGGAGGGAAGGACACAGGGAAGAGGGAACTATGAGGAGGAAGTGGGAGGGGAGCAGTTGCATTGTGGTAAATTGTAGTCAATGTCATGAGACAAAGTGTATGTGAACTGCTGTATGGGAAGTGAATTTGCTCTGTAAACTTCCACACAAATCACAATTTTAAAAAAATGATATCTCATAACTGAGACAAAAACCCTGTTATATATTCAGAGTAACTTTCTTCAGTAAGCATAATTTAATTTTCATACTGTTAAGTTTAAAAGTAAAGAAATGAGCAAACTAAACATAGTTGTGCTTTTATGTGTTTTTAGAAAAAACTATGGTAATAGATACATTTATGCATTCCATATCACTTTTAAATATTAATTGTGGCTCTGGTGGAAAGAAGGCATCACTGCTAGCTTCCATAGTGCTGCAAATGGTTAAGTGCTTGACTACTAACTGAAAGGCTGACAGTTCAAACCATCCAGAGGCACTTTGGGAGAAAGGTCTGGTGAATTGCTTCTAAAATGTTATAGCCTTGAAAGTCCTGTAGAGTGAAGTTTTACTCTGAAACACATTAGGTTCTCCATGAGTTGGAATCAGCTTGATGGCAAGTACTATCTCATTTCAGAAACAGAAGTTGCATTGCATTTTTATTCTTGGATTCATTTGTTTGTAAGGGAAAGGATGGCCATATTCTTGAGGAGGCCAAAAAAGAGGGGATGATGCTTATATGAATGACTTGGCTATTGCTTTACCTAAGGGCAGGAAAGGAGCTCTGGTAGCATAGTGCCTAAGGCACTTGACTGCTAACCAGAAGGCTGGCAGTTCAAACCCACCAGTCACTCCTCGGAAGGAAGATGGGGCAATCTACTTCCGTAGTGATACTGCCTCGGAAACCCAAGGAGGGGTCGCTATGAGTCAGGTCTGACTTGACGACACATAACAACAACAACAACAACAACAAGGGCAGGAAGTGGGACACAAAATTCAAGATTTTTAGTGATAGTGCACTATTAAAGAAATGTACTCAAAACCAAACCAAAGTCACAGCCACCAAGTTGATTCTGACTCATAGTGATTCCATTGAGTTTCCAAGGCTGTAAATATTTATGCAGGCAGACTCCACAATGTTTCTTCAGGAGAGTTGCTGGTGGGTTTGAACCACCAGCCTTTGGTTAGCAGCCAAATAACTTAACCGCTACATCATACTATGCACAGGAGATCCCTGGGTGGTGCATACAGTTAACATGCTCAGCTGTTAATGAAAAGATTGGAGGTTTGAGTCCACCAGAGGCACATCAGAAGAAAGGCCTGGTGATTTACTTTGGAAAGAAGCAGCCATTCACCCTATGGAGCAAATTGCTACTTTAACACAATGAGGTTGTTATGAGTTAGAATCGATTTGACAGCAATTGGTTTTACTGTGTATAGATTTTGCAGATCTGGTGTATTATGAGGAAGTCGAAAGAGACTCTCTCTTTTATCGTGTGGGTTTTTTAATCTCTTCACATGAAATTTTAATTTTAATTTTTTTAATTGTGTGTGGATGAAGGAAACTGCAAGACTTTGAGTCTTGGATAGATTGGAAATAGGCAAAAGATTTCACATGTAGGCACTTTTTCTCTTCATTAGAAGAGTCCAGGGTTTATGAAAAACAGAGATGTTGTAGATCATCTCATCATGTCAATTAAATCATTGACAATTGCAATATTTTCTCTTTATCATGATGTTGCTTATTGGTCTAGTCATAAGGATTTGTGTTTTCTCTATGTTGAGGTGTAATCCATAATGAAGGCTGTAGTCTTTGATCTTCATCAGTTGAGGTGTAATCCGTAATGAAGGTGTAGTGTTTGATCTCATCAGTAAGTGCTTCAAGTCCCCTTTGCTTTCAGCAAGCAAAGTTGTGTGATCTGCATTAAAAAAACCAAAACAAACAAACAAAAAAATAACCACACTGAGTGCTCTCAAGTTGATTCTGACTCAGCAACCCCCATTGGGTTTCCAAAGCTGTAAATCTTCACAGAAGCAGACTGCCTAATCTTTTTTCCGTGGAGTGGCTGATGGGTTTGAACCACAGACCTTTGCTTAGCAGTCAAATGCCTTAACCACTAAACCACCAGAGCTCCTAATCTGCATATCCTCTTCTGCATATTACAGGTTGCTAATGAGTCTTCCTCCAGTCCTGATGCTGCGTTCTTCTTCATATAGTCCAGCTTCTCTGATGATTTGCTCAGCATGCAGATTGAGTAAGTATGGTGCAAGGATATAACAATGATGCACATCTCTCCTGATTTTAAACCATGCAGTATCCCCTGTTCTGTTCAAATAACTGCCTCTTGGTCTATGTGTGGGTTCCACATGAGCACCATTAAATGTTCTGGAATTCCTATGTTTTGCAATGTTATCCATAATTTGTTATCAGCCACATAGTCAAATGCCTCTGCATAGTCAGTAATATGTAGGTAAACATCTTTCTGGTATTCTCTGCTTTCAGGTAAGGTCCACTGACATCCGCAATGGTATCCCTTGTTCAATGTCCTCTTTTGAATACAGCTTGAATTTCTGGTAGTTCCCTGTCCATGGACTGCTGCAATCATTGTTGTATCATTAATGATATTGTCCGATAATTTTTGCATTCTGTTGTAGCATCTTTCTTGAGAATGGGCACAAATTTCTATCTCTTCCAGTCTTCCAAATTTCTTGGCTTAAACAAGAGAGCACTTCCAGCATTACATCCATTGTTGAAGCAACTCAATTACTATTCCATCAATTCATGGATCCTTCTTTCTTGCCCACGTCTTCAGTTAAGCCTGGACTTCTTCCTTCAGTACCATTGGTTCTTGATCCTATGCTACCTCCTGAAGTGGTTGAATGTTCACCAATTCTTTTTGGTACAGTGACTCTGTACATTCCTTCTATCTTCTTTTGTGCTGCCTGTATTGTTTCGTATCTTGTGCATAGAATCCTTCAGTACTGCAATTCGAAGCTTGAATTTATTCCTGTTTTTTCAACTTAAGGAATGCTGACCATGTTCTTCCCTTTTGGTTTTCTAATTCCAGGTCTTTGCACATTTCGTTATAATACTTTACTTTGTCTTCTTGAGCTGCCCTCTGAAATCTTCTGCTCAGCTCTTTTACTTCACATTTCTTCTTTTCACTTTCGGTGCTCTCAGTTCAAGAGGAAGTTTCAGAGTCTCTTCTGACATCCATTTTGGTCTTTTCTTTCTTTCCTGTCTTTTAAATCACTATTTGCTTTGTTAGTGTATGATGTTCTTGATACCACTGCACAACTTGTCTGTTCTCCGGTCATTAGTGTTCAATGTGTCAAATCTATTCTTGAAATGGTCTCTAAATTCAGGTGCAATATGCTTATGGTTGTACTTTGACTCTAGTGGACTTATTTCAATTTTCGTTAACTTTAATCTGAACTTGTACATAGTAGGTATATAGGTATTTATTGAATAATTCTTTCAACTTGTCTGTATATTGGAATATTTTAATAATAAAACTTCGTTGTGAGTGGAGAGCAAGAACTAGATGACAGAAGCACTGATTTCTGTTCTTTAAGTAGAAAAAACCTCAAAGTAGATGGAATACAGAAATAAATAGCAAGAGAGTACTTTCTCAGTGACTCCCCAATGCTCCCTTCTCTTGCCTTGATTGTTGTTGTTGTTGTTGTTATGTGCCATCAAGTCGCCCCGACTCATAGCGACCCCTCCTTGGGTTTCCGAGGCAGTATCACTACGGAAGTAGGATTGCCCAACCTTCCTTCCAAGGAGTGGCTGGTGGGTTTGAACCGCCAGCCTTCTGGTTAGCAGTCAAGTGCTTTTAGCCACTATGCTACCAGAGCTCCTTGATTAGGTTCTCTGAATTAAGAACAGCGGAGATTTGGAGAGAGACGCAAAATGACTTTGTGCAGGGGAGTGCCCTTTCGAAGGAGACTTGCAACTTGTTCCTCACCTACACCCCAACCAAACTGAGTGCGCTGACAATAGTTCCATGGAAAAGAAGCCATTTTAGGCTTACATAACACCCAAATTTGCTAAGGCTCCACAGTAACACAACAACATATCTAAAAGTTGTCCACCCTCCCACCACTTCCTGGGAGATAGTGGGGCATTGAAATGAGCCTGGAAGATTCTGAGGGGTTTCATGGTTGTGATGAAAGGACTTTGCTGTGGATGGTGGCATGAGCCATGGCATGAGAAATACTATGGATTATAAACATCCTAGAAGATGTCAGTAAGGATGAAGACAGCAACTAAAGAGCATGGTCTCTGTTGCCAGTGCAGAACCATGCCAGGCTAGATGCCTCTTCCACACTGTGGAAACCTTCAGAGTAGACATGTCATACATAGGAGAGAAGTTGGCTGATAAAATGTTCCTTCCAACTCTGTCTGTGAGGACAGAGATTGGCTGGGACACCTTTGTGTAATTCAACGGATTATACACAATGTTCAGTAAGTTTTGTTGAATTGCTTTTAAAAACTGTAGGCTTTTTTAACCACATGGTCTTTATTCACTGTCTCCATTTCCTTAGAATACTAACTCCTTAGCCCAATTCAGTCATGTTCTGGCTCCTTCCTTTCACTGATCAGCTCTTGCTAAGGTCAGCAGAGATGTCCATGACACCGAATATAAAGGATGCTTTTAGCAATTATATTATTTGTTCTCACCACCTCATTTGACATCACTGATTTTTCCTTCCTTCTAAAAATGTTTAATTATGCAAAACTTTAAAAAGATAGAAGAGCTTGGGAAATATAAAAATGATAAAAACTTATGTAGCAGCTACCCAGATTTAATATATGCTTGCATTGCTATATTTACCTCTGATTACCAACCTTTTCTAAAAAATGCTAAAATTGTAACTAAAATCTTTGTCATTTCTATAGTTGTTGTCTATCATCACCACACAGATTTTGTACTCTTATTAACTATGTCTCTATTAGCAATGTAGGGAGCTCTGGTGGTGTAGTGGTTGAGGCATTTGGCTGCTAACCAAAAGGTTGATGGTTCCAACCTACCAGATGCTCTGACGAAGAAAGATGAGGCTGTCTGCTTCTATAAAGATATACAGCCTTGGAAACCCAATGGGGGTTGCTGTGAGTTGGAATTGATTTGATGGCAGTGAATATTAGCAATATGGAATTTTGTTTTATGTGTTTATGATTTTTCAGGTAAATGCAACCATATGTTTGATGTCCTCAAGCAATTTGTTTTCTTTACTCAGTAATGTATTATTGAGATTTTATGTTTGTATAATTTATTCAGTTTAAATGTTATATGAGATTACATTTTCTATTCCATAAATAATGGATGATTAGATTGTCTTTCCTTTTTATTTTTTATTATTATGAACAATACTGCAATAGGTGTCTTTGAAATGTTTCTTGCTCCCCACATGAGCAAGAATATCATTAGAATAGATAATAGAAGTGATATCCTTTGGTTCTATGCACATACTTTTTCTGTTTTACTGTTGTTGTTGTTATTTGTCGTCGAGTCAGCCCCGACTCATAGCGACCCCTCCTTGGGTTTCCAAGGCACTATCACTATGGAAGTAGGATTGCCCAACCTTCCTTCCAAGGAGTGGTTGGTGGGTTTGAACTGCCAGCCTTCTGGTTAGCAGTCAAGTGCCTTAGGCACTATGCTACCAGAGCTCCTAGATGTTGCTAAATTGCTCTCTAATTGATGTTATTATTTGTACTTCTAACAGTCATGGAAGGAACTCTGGTGGTGTAGTGCCTTAAGGCACTTGACTGCTAACCAGAAGGCTGGCGGTTAAACCCATCAGCCACTCCTCGGAAGGTTGGGCAATCTACTTCTGTAGTGATACTGACTTGGAAACCTAATGAGGGGTTGCTATGAGACAACGGGACAGACTGGATGGCACATAACAACAACAGCCATGGAGGAGTTCATTTTACCAGTCACCACTAATAGGTGAAATCAACAGGATTTTGATTTTTTCAATTCAATTGCAAATGTAGCAACTCTCACAAATTTAGATATCTAGTGCTTTTAAATAGGGACTCTGATAGTGTAGTGCCTAAGGCAATTGACTGCTAACCAGAAGGTTGGTGGTTCAAGCCTACCAGCCACTCCTCGGAAGGAAGGTTGGGCAATCTACTTCTGTGACACTGCCTCAGAAACCCAAGGAGGGGTCGCTGTTAAGTCTGGTCTGACTCAACAGCACATAACAACAACAAGAAGTGCTTTTAATGTTTCATTCCCATCCAAATTCCTATTATGATTTTTAAACTCATGAATTATTTAGAAGTATGGATTTTAGTTTCCATAAATACAGCATCTTTTTTAAATAATACTTTTTATTGAAATATAATTTATGTACAGTGAAATACACAAAACTAAAGGGACATGGGTCAATGCATTTTTTTTGCAGTGTTCCCTTCCCTCCCATCTCACTTCTAATAACCAACAAAGTTTCCTTCTGTATATAAACCTTTCCTTGACTTTTTATAATACTGATATAATACTATATTTGTCCTTCTGTGATTGACTTGTTTCACTCAGCATAATGTCCTCTAAGTTTGTCCATGTTATGCAGTGTTTTGCAGATTCTACATTTTTCTTTAATGTTGCATAGTATTCCATTGTGTGTATGTACCATAGTTTGGTTATCCAGTCTTCTGTTGATGGGTAATAGGTTGTTTCCATCTTTTTGCTGTGGTAAATAGTGCTGTGATGAACATAGGTGTGCATATATCTACTCCTGCCCTGGCTCTCACTTCTTTAGGATAGATACCTAGTAATGGGATTGCTGGGTCAAATGGTATTTCTAATTCCAGCTTTTTAAGGAATCATCATACTGCTTTCCACAGTGGTTGTATCATTTTATAGTCCTACCAGCAGTGGACGAGAGTCCCAATCTCTCCAAATCCTCACCAGCATTTGTTATTTTAAATATGTTGCTGTGTTGTTATTGTGTGCCGTTGAGTCAGACCCGACTCATAGAGACCCCTCCTTGGGTTTCCAAGGCAGTATCACTACAGAAGTAGATTGCCCCAATTCCTTCTGAGGAGTGGCTGGTGGGTTTGAACCACCAGACTTCTGGTTAGCAGTCGAGTGCCTTAGCCACTAGGCTACCAGAGCTCATAACTGTTTTTAGCTTATCAATTCTAGTTTTGTTGCATTGGAAGTAAAATAATATAAAATATGTTGAATCTTTATTGTTAAATTTCTTCATGTAATTTTGCATTTTTTTTTAATAAATATGTTTTATATGCTTGAAAATGATATGAATTACCTCTTTCTGGGAATTGAGTTTTATACATGACAGGTTTGTTTATTGTGTTATTCAGATATTCCAGTCTCACTCTTGGGATTTTTTTTGTTGCTGTTGGCTCAGTACTTGAAGAACAATAATTGAGTGTTAGTACAGCATAGAAGTTAAAATGAACATGTGGATGAAAAGAAGATGCAAATCCCTGCTTTTCATTCTCTGTGTGTGAGAACTTGGGCAAATTACTTAACTTACTCATGCCTTTTCCTCACCTGTAATAATGGGATGACAAATAATCCATCTACTTCTAATGATTTCTGGAGTACTCACTCATTCATTTAACAAATATCTATTTACTGGCCATTATGTGCTAATTCTGTTCTTGGTACACACAAGATGAAAATGAACCAAATAGGCACAAAATCCTTCCCTCCTAAAGCTTACATTTCCTTGATGGGAAGATAGAAAAAAAAAATCATAAATAAGTAAATTATATAGTATCTTAGGTGATAAGTGCTATAGAAATAATAAAGTAGAGTAAATGGAGTTGAAAATGCTGTAGGGGGGTGTATGAAGGATGGGTTTCTATTTTAAATAGGAGCCAGGCTAAGACTCATCAAGTTGATAACATCTGAGTGGAGACCAGGAGGAAATAAAGAAGGTAGCCATGTGGGTATCTATTGCAAGGATGTTCTAGACAGAAGAAAGGACCTGTGCAGAAGCCCAGGGGCCACATATGCTTGGTAAGGTGTAAGATTCAACAGTTTGGTTGGAGAGGTGTGAGCAAGGGAGAACATGGTAGAACTGACCTGAGAGGTAACAGGCCACATCTGGAGAGCCTTGTAAGCAGCTCTGGTATTCACTGTAAGTAAAATGAGAAGCCAGAAACTTTTAAGCAGAGGGTTGACACCATCAGACTTACATTTTGAAAGGATCACACTAGCTGCTGTGTTAAGAACAGACTGTTATGGAGGAAGTGTGGAAGCAGAGAGATCAGATATGAGGCTACTGAAAAACATAATTGGGAGATGATGGTGCCCTGGACTGAAATATAGTAAAGGAGGAGTACAAGATGGCGGATTTTGGGTATACTTTAAAGATAGAGCCAACAGGATTTCCTGATCTATATTGCATTAGGGTATGAGACAAAGTAAGGAATAAGGATCACAGTGAGGTTTTTGGCCTAAGCAACTTGAGTAATAGAACTGCATCAATTGAGATAGAGAGTATTGTGGGTGGGGTATTGTGGGGGGTGAGAATCAGGCGTTCAATTTTGGGCATGTTAAGACTGATAATCTATTAGACATCTAAATGGAGATGCTGAGTTGGAGTAAATGAATTAATATACAAAAAGTTTAGAATTGTTGTTGTTAGTTGCCAATGAGTTGATTCCAATTCAAAGCAACCCGTGTGTGCAGAGTAGAACTGTGCTGCATGCAGTTTTCAAGGCTATGACTTTTCAGAAGCAGATGACCAGGCCTGTCTTCTAGTGTGCTTCTGGGTGAGTTAAACCATCAAACTTTTGGCTAGTAGTTGAGCACTTAGCCATTTTGCTACCCAGAGACTTCTGAACTTAGAATAGTGCTTGACAACTATTAATGCTATTGAATGCTATACAAATGTTAACTATTATCATTATTGGGAGCTCTGGTAGTGTAGTGCCTAAGGCAGTAGACTGCTAACCAGAAGGCTGCCAGTTCAAACCCAGCAGACACTCCTCGGAAGGAAGATTGGGCAATCTACTTCAGTAATGATGTTGTTGTTGTTGTTATTTGCCGTCGAGTCGGCCCCGACTCATAGCGACCCCTCCTTGGGTTTCCGAGGCAGTATCACTACGGAAGTAGGATTGCCCAACCTTCCTTCCGAGGAGTGGCAGGTGGGTTTGAACCACCAGCCTTCTGGTTAGCAGTCAAGTGCCTTAGCCACTACATCGGAAACCCAAGGAGGGGTCACTGTGAGTTGGGTCCAACTCAATGGCACATAACAACAACAATAACATTATCATTATTGAGAGAAATGTGTTAAAATTTCCCCTATTATAATTGCAGATATTTAAATATGTCCTTGTAGTTCTAACAATTCTTCCTTTATACAATTCATATATGTGAGATGCATACAAAATTAAAACTGTTAAATCATCACAGTAACTTGTTCTTCTATTATTATGTACTGACTCTCTTTATTTCTAATCACTATTTTCCCTTAAAGTAAATTTTGAATGTCAGTGAAATAAATTAGTATAGTGCCTAAGGCACTTGACTGATAACCAGAAGGCTGGTGGTTCAAACCCACCAGCCACTCCTCAGAAGGAAGGTTGGGCAATCTACTTTCATAGTGATACCACCTTGGAAACCCAAGGAGGGGTCGCTATGAGTCGGGGCTGACTTGATGGCACATAACAACAACATTGGTTTTATTTACCTGGTATATCTTTTTTTTTTTGTCACTAGTTTCAAACTCTCTGAATCATTGTGGTTTGAGTATATTTCTTATAAATTGTACATTGTTTTTGGTAGGTGCCATCGAGTTGGCTCCAACTTGTAGTGACCCTATGCACAACAGAGCGAAATACTGCCCAGTCCTGTGCCAGTCTCAAAATCCTTGTTATACTTGAGCCCATTGTTGCAGCCACTGTGTCAATCCATCTCTTTGAGGGCCTTCCCCTTTTTCATTGACCCTCCACTTGTTGAAATACAGTGGCATGCAAACAACTGTGGTGTTAACTATTGAGTCATATTCAGCAGCTAGAAATGTCCTGGTTTTTAAGTAAGTATCTAGTTGTCCCAGGTTTGCTTTATATCTTCCTTTGCATTATCCCACATATGCTTATTGATATTCATGGTGGCAGGTTTTAGGGGACAGGGTAGGAGAAGGACAATATTGCTACCAACAAAGCACAGCTATTCATTGCTCACCTAGTAGACATGGGAGTTGCTCTCAACCATATGGAGTCTATTACCTGTAAATATTGTAACATCACTGGCAGGATACTTGTAGAGAAATTGAAGTAGAGGTGGGTTTGGCCAAAGTGGAGTGAAACAGGGCCGAGAAGTGTGTGAGTCCCACTTTCCTGAGAAGTCGTGACAGTCTTGAAGATCACCACTTGTTTCAGGATTTATGCACAGTGTCTCAGCTACCATGAACCTGCAGGGAAAGTAGACGGCATGGAAAAACTTTGAATGTAAAACTGACAGGAATTGTTGATTAACTGGTTTTTGAGAGAGGAAGAAATCAAGGAAAATGCTTAGATTTGGGGTCTGCTTCAACTATATCTTTAAAATGTTCCATTTTCATTCTCTCACGATGAGCACCTCTGCATTTTGGTGACATATATATCTGTGGGTTAGTTAAAGTAAGGGGTTTGGGAGGAGCAAGTGGGTACTTAGGACACTTTACAGTAGAGAATTTCCAGAAATTGATTAGTTCTCTATTTCCTTGTCTAAAAAATTCACTTTCATAAGCCTTTAAAATTCCTTCAAAAGCTTACAAAATAAAGAATAAAACTCTGAGACTGATAATCTTCACCCACTACTGATTGCTCATTTCAGTACAAATGCCAAATGTGCCTTTTAATCTTTCTCAGTAAATTGAAATTGTATTTTGGGAAATCCTGGCTCAAGTTAATGAGATTTATATTGGTATGATCTGTGAATCCTAATTGAAGAGTGATTGAGGTCTTATAGTTTTCCTCTTGCCTGAACATATGAAGGCAATGAGATAGGAAGGATAAAAAACTCCAGAGAATTCATGAAGTGGCATGAAGCTGGGATTCGAAGAAAATTTAAAAATATAGGTGGCAAGTATTGTCCTGATTGCTCTCATATATGTATAAATCATTCCAAAATGCTTCAGATGAAAAACATTTTCTCCAGGTTCTCTATCAGATTATGCCTCAAATCCAGTTCTTTTAGGACAGAGTTTTTGGAAGGGTTGGGTGAGCAAGGAGAATTTTCAGAATTGCCTGGTCTGGGGATTTAACTGGAGCAGAAACTTCACAACTCGAGAAACTCCTGACTGTGTGCAGTCCTGTGATTTACTTAACCTCCTCTCAGAAGGGTCTGTTAAAAGCCTTCCAGAAGCCATATGAATAACAGTGAATGGTTCAGATTGATCAACGTCAATAATGTCACTAAAAAATGTACAAGAAAAAAAGATGGCTTTAGTAAATGCTGTGACATATAAAATTTTGCAACAACCAAAAAAATATATGTTTGGTTACATATGTATGTATATATGTATGCATTCATGCGTGCATGTATGTGTATAGCTATGTACATATGCTTATATGTATGTATGCATGCATGTGTATAAGTATTTATGTGTATGTATGTATGCATATATAGATGTATCTATATGTATATGTATGTCTATATCTATCTATCTATCTATCTATATATATATACAAGCTCTGGTGGCACAGTGCCTAAGGTATTTTGACTGCTAACCAGAAGGTTGGTGGTTCAAGCCATGCCACTCTGTGGCAGGAAGGTGGGGAAATCTGCTTCAGTAAAGATATACTGCCTTGGAAACCCAATGGGGTCACTATGAGTTGGAATCGACTCAATGGCAGTGAGTTGGTTTTGGTTATATGTAGATATGTAGACACGTATATGTGTGCATACATATATATCCATATATACAATGTAACATATAAGGGGCACAATTATGGATACTTCTTAGACTTAACCAAACACATTGTTTTATTTAGTGGGTTTGAAGGCTTAGAGAATTACTCAGTCAATTGGCAGAATATAATTCATCAAGTTTATGTTTTACATCCTAACTTGGTGACTAGTATCTGGGGTCTTAAAGCCTTGTGAGCAGCCATTTAAGATGCAATTATTGGTCCCCACTAGTCTGGAAAAAAGAAAATGAAGGAAATCAAAGACTCAGAAAAAAAAAAAGTAGTCTACAGAACTAATAGTCTACAGGAACCACAACCTCATCTAACCTGAGACCAGAGCTAGATGGTACCTGTCTACAACTATCAACAATTTTGATCAAGGCCACTATAGATGGATACTGATAGAATGGGAGCAAAATGTGTAATAGAACCCAAATTTTTTAAAAGTCCAAATTTATTGAACCAGTTGAGACTAGAGGGCTCCCTGAGATTATTGCTCTACAATACCCTTTAAACTTGAACCAAAACTATTCCCTAAGGTCATCTCAAAGCAAAATAACAGATGTTTTTGTTGTTGTTAGGTGCCACTGAGGTGGCTCCGACTCATAGCAATCCTATGTACACAACAGAACTAAACAGTCTGGTCCTGTGCCATCCTCACAATTGTTGCTATGTTTGAGCCCCTTGTTGCAGCCTCTGTGTCAATCCATTTCATTGAGGGTCTCCTTCTTTATCACTGACCTTCTGTTTTACCAAGCATGATGTTCTTCTCCAGGGACTGGTCCCTACTGATAACTTGACCAAAGTACGTGACATGACGTCTCACCATCCTTGCTTCTAAGGAGTATTCTGGCTGTACATTTTCCAAGACAGATTTGTTTGTTCTTCTGGCAGTCCTTGGTATATTCAATATTCGTTGCCAACACCATAATTCAAAGGTATCAATTTTCTTTGGTCTTCTTTATTCATTGTCCAGCTTTTGTGATTGAAAATACCATGGCTTGGGTTTTGGTGCACCTTAGTCCTCAAAATGATGTGTTTGCTTGTTACCACTTTAATGAGGTCTTTTGTAGCAGATTTGTTCAATGGAATATGTTATTTGATTTCCTGATTGCTGCTTCTATGGGTATTGATTGTAGATGCAAGTAAAATGAAATCCTTGACAATTTCAATCTTTCCTCTGTTTAATCATGATATTGCTTATTGGTCTAGTTATGAGGGTTTTCATTTTCTTTATGTTGAAAGGTAATCCATACTGAAGTCTTTGATCTTCATCAGTAAGTACTTCAATTTATTCCTATTTCCTTTCAATAAACAAGATTACATATTTCAGGTTGTTAATGACTCTTCCTCTGAATCTGGTGCACTGTGCTTCATATGGTCCAGCTTCTCAAATTATTTGCTCAGCATAGAGATTGGACAAATTTGGTGAAAGGATACAAATATGACACACACCCTTCCTGACTTTAAATTACACAGTATCCCTTTGTTCTTTTCAAGTGACCTTCTCTTCATCTATATACAAGTTGTGCATGAGCACAATTTAGTGTTTTGGAATTCACATTCTTCTTGTTGTTATCCATAATTTGTAATGATACACACAGTTGAATGCCTGTCCATAATCAGTAAAACACAAATAAACATCCTTCTGGTAGTCTCTACTTTCAGCTAACATCCATCACACACGAGCAATGATATTCCTCAGTTCACATCCTCTTCTGAATCTAACCTGAGTATCTGGTAGTTCCCTGTCAATGTACTGATGCAACCATTCTTCCATTCACTTTTGTTGTTATGTGCCGTCGAGTTGGACCCGACTCATAGCAACTCCTCGTTGGGTTTCTGAGGTGGTATCACTATGGAAGTGGATTGCCCAACTTTCCTTCCAGGGAGTGGCTGGTGGGTTTGAACTGCCAGCCTTCTGGTTAGCAGTCAAGTGCCTTAGGCACTACGCTACCAGAGCTCCTCTATATTTAAAAGTAAAATTTAAGAAAAATTTACTTGCATGTGTATTAATGATATTGTTAGATTACTTCCACATTTTGTTGGATCACCTTTCTTTGGAATGGGTACAAATATGATTCTCTTCCAGATGACTGGTCAGGTAGCTCTCTTCTAAATATCTTGGTATAAATAAGTGAGTACTTCCAGTGTTGCATCTGTTTGTTGAAACATCTCAATTGGTACTGCCAGTTCCTGGAGCCTTATGTTTCACCAATGTCTTCAATGCAGCTTGGGCTTTTTCCTTCAATATTGTAGGTACATGATCACATATTGCCTCCTGAAATGGCTGAATGTCAACCAATTCTTTTTGGGGCAGTGACTGTGTACTTTATTCATCTTTTCATGCTTCTTGTATTGTTCATTATTTTGCCCATAGAACCCTTCAATATTGCACCTGAGGCTTCAATTTTTCTTCAGTTCTTTCAACTTGAGAAGTGCTGAGAATATTTTTCCCTTTTGGTTTTCTAACTCCAGGTCTTTGCTCATTTCATCATAATACTTTACTTTGTCTTCTCAAGTTTCCCTTTGAAATCTTCTGTTCAGCTCTTTTACTTTGTCATTTTTTCCATTCATGTTGTTGTTGTTGTTAGGTGCTGTTGAGTCATTTCCGACTCATAGAGACCCCATGCACAGCAGAGTGAAATAACGCCTGATCCCTCGCCAGCTCCGTGATCCTTGCTATACTTGAGCCAATTGTTGCAGCCACGGTGTCAATCCATCTCATTGAAGGCCTTCCCCTCTTTTGTCGACCCTTCACCTTACCAAGCATAACATCCTTCTCCAGGGAATGGTCCCTTCTGACAACATGACCAAAGTAGGTGAGACAAAGTTTGGCCATTCTCGCTTCCAAGGAGCATTTTGGCTGCACTTCCTCCAGGACAGATCTGTTAGTTCTTTTATCAGTCCATGGTACTTTCAACACTCTTTGCCAGCACCACAACTCAAAAGTATCAACTCTTCTTCTGTCTTCCTTATTCATTATCCAGCTCTCACATGCATATGAGGTGATTGGAAATATCATGGTTTGTGTCAGGCGCACCTTAGTCCTCAAGGGGACATTCTTGCTCCTCAGCACTTGAAAGAATTCCTTTGCAGCCAATCTGCCCAGTGCTACACATCATCTAATGTCCTGACTGCTGCTTCCATTGGTGTCAATTGTAGAACCAAGCAATGTGAATTCTTTGACAACCTCAATCTTTTCTCCATTGATCGTGATGCTGCTCATTGGTCCAGTTGTGAGGAATTTTGTTTTCTTTATATTGAGATGAAATCCATAATGCATACTGTATTCTTCAATCTTCATCCGTAAGAGCCTCAGGTCATCCTCACTTTCAGCAAGCAAAGTTTTATCATCAGTGTATCTCAAGTTGTTAATGATTCTTCCTCCAATTCTGATGCCATGTTTTTCTTCATATAGTCCAGCTTCTCAGATTATTTGCTCAGCATATAGATTTAATAAGTATGGGGAAAGGATATAACCCTGACACACTCCCTTCTTGATTTTAAACCGTGTAGTGTCTCCTTGTTTCATTCGAACTACAACCTCCTGGTCAAAGTACAGGTTCCTCTTGAGTGCAATCAAGTGTTTGGGAATTCCCATTCTCCTCAATGTTATTCATAATTTGTTGTGATCCACACAATCAAATGTCTTTACATAGTCAATAAAACACAAGTAAACATCTTTCTGGTATTCTTTGCCTTGAGCCAAGATCCATCTGACAGCAGCTGTGATATCTTTTGTTCCATGTCCTCTTCTGAATTGAGCTTGCACCTATGGAAGTTCTCTGTCAATATACTGCTGCAACCATTTTTGAATTATCTTCAGTAAGATCTTACTTGCAAGCAATATTATGACATTGTTCTATAATTTCCGCATTCTGTGGGATCACCTTTCTTTGGAATTGGTACAAATATGGATCTCTTCCAGTCTGTTGGCCAGGTAGCTATCTTCCAAATCTCTTGGCATAACCAAGTGAGTGCCTCAAATGAGGCATGCGTTTGTTGAAATATCTCAATGGGTATTCCGTCATTCCTGGAGCCTTGTTCTTTGCCAATTCGCCAATTTGCCATTGCAGCTTCGACTTTCTCCTTCATTGGTTCTAGATCATATGCTACCTCCTGAAATGGATGAAGATCAACCCGTTCTTTTTGGTACAGTGACTCTGTGTATTCCTTCCATCTTCT
>NW_006921674.1:2664696-2674020 GCF_000298275.1 Orycteropus afer afer | reverse complement strand
ATGAGTATGGATATTGTCCTATCACTGGCAGCATTGTACTTCAGGACAGATCTTGAAACATCCTTTGTGATGATGAATGCCATGCCATTCCTCTTTAAACTGTCATTCCTGGCATAGTAGATCATATGGTTGTCTTATTCAAAATAGCCAAACCAATCCATTTCAGCTCACTAATGCCTAGGATATTAATCTTTATGTGTTCCATTTCATTTTTGACAACTTCCAATTTTCCCAGATTCATACTTCATACATTCCGTGTTCCAATTATTAATGGATGTTTGCCACTGTTTCTCCTCAATTTGAGTGTTGCCACGTCAGCAAATGGAGGTCTTGAAAGCTTTACCTTATCCATATGAGTAAGGCTGGTTTTACTCTGAAAATGCAGCTCTTGCCCAGTCCTATTTTGAGAGCTTTCTAAGCTAAGTGACTCATCTTCCTCCTCTGTATTGGACAGTGTTTCTGGGCTATTCATAAAGTTGTGCAGTAATGTATCAGACAGTGTTTCTCTGCTATTCATAAGGTTTTCCCTGGGCAATTCTTTGAGAAGTGGATGGCCTCCTTCTTCCTAGTCTGTCTCAGTCTGCAAGCTGGGCTGATACTTGTGCACCATGTGTACCCCACTGGGTTTGAAACACCAGTGGCACAGCCTCAAGACTCACAGCAACACGTCACCACTGCAGGGATCCAGGTAAGGGTGGTTGGAGAGATTTCCCAAAGCTAAGGGAGACAAACTTGTCTGTCAGTTTGTCCATTCATGTTAGCTACTCATATGTAAGAGCAAGTTTCAGAGTCTCTTTTGAGATCCATTTTGGTCTTTTCTTCCTTTTCTATCTTTTAAATAACCTTTTGCTTTCTCCATGTCTGATATCCTTGAAGTCATCCTATAACTTGTCTAATCTTCAGTCATTAGTGTTTAATGCATCAAATATATTCTTGAGATGGCCTCCAAGTTGAGGTGAGATATATCAGTTCTTTGGACTTGTTTTAAGGTTCAGCTTCAACTTGAACTTGTATATGAGCAACTGATAGTTTGTTGTACAATCAGACCGTGGCCTTGTTCTGACTGATGATATTGAGCTTCTCCATTGTCTCTTTCCACAGATGTACTCAATTTGATTCCTGTGTAATATATCTGGTGAAGCCCACATGTATAGTAGCTGTTCATGTTTGGAAAAAGGTATTCCCAAAGACTAATTTGCTGGTTTTGCAAAATTCTATCATGCAGTGTCTGGAATCTTTTCTATCAACAAGGCTATGTTTTCCAAATACCCATCATTTTTCTTTGTTCCAACTTTCACATTCCATTCACCAGTAGTTATTAATGCATTTTCATTACATGTTTGATCAATTTCAGACTGCAGAATTTGGTAAAAATCTTCAATTTCTTTATCTTTGGCATTAATGATTGGTTTTGTAAATTTAAATAATAGTTGTATTAACTGGTCTTCCATGTAGGTCAAAGGATATTATCTTCACTGATAGAGTTGTATAATAGATATGGTCATAAAATAAAAAAAAATATCACCTGTGAGTATTATGCTCCTTTTAAAAAAGTCATCTTCATGACACTGCATTGTTTACAATTACTCTAAAGGAAAGATGAGAAGACACAGGACAGGGAAACTAAATTAGTGGAAATGCAACGATCTTAATAGAAATAATGAGAATATTGGCAGACTGAAAAATGTAGCCAATGCCACTGTACAGTTTGTGTAGAAAATTCTTAAATGGGAACCTAATTTAGTATGGAAACTTTCACAGAAAACATAGTATTATTTTTTTTTAAAGTTAATGATGATGATCTTGGAGTTATGGTAATTCATGTATTTAAATCTTTCAAGTAAAAACCATTGTACATAAATTTGTTTGCAGTAGAGCAATTTGGTTTTTGTAATCTATTATCACTGAAAGGAGCTCTGGTGGCACAGTGGTTAAGACATTCGATTGCTAAACAAAAGGTCAGCGGTTCCACCCCACAGACCACTCTGTGGGAGATAGATATGGCAATTTGCTTCCCTGAAGATTTACAGCCTTGGAAACTCTATTGGGCTGTTCTACTCTGTCCTAAAGGGTTGCTATGAGTTAGAATCAACCCTATGGCAATGGGTACATAAGCATACAATGCATTAAACACAAAAAGAGGAAAGTTTTAGGAGTCCTGGGGAGAATCGTGTTAGCATATCTCATGCTAGCAAATTAAGCTGCTTTATTATATTTTTAAACTTTATCTTAAAATTGTTTTAAAGTTAGATCATTGATTGGTAATAGTACATTGGAGTCTCTCTCCCCCCACAACTAAACTCTCTCTTCAAAAATGAACTCCAATAAAATAAATTTTACCATAATCAAATCCTTGGTAATTAAGTTTTTGGTTAAATTCAAATAGTATAATGTAAAAATTGTTGTTGTTGATTGCTATGGAGACAATCCCTGATTCATGGAAGATTCCATACACAACTAAACAAAATGCTGCCTGGTCCTATGCCATCCTCCCCACTGGGTGCAGATCTGATTGTTACGACCTATAGAGTTTTCACTGTCTGATATTCTGAAGTAGCTCACCAGGCTTCTTCCTAGTCTGTCTTAGTCTGGAAGCTCTGCTGAAATCTGTTTATCATCATCTGTTGTTGTTGTTATTTGCCATCAAGTCAGACCCGACTCATAGCGACCCCTCCTTGGGTTTCCAAGGCGGTATCACTATGGAAGTAGATTGCCCAACCTTCCAGGAGTGGCTGGTGGGTTTGAACCGCCAGCCTTCTGGTTAGCAGTGAAGTGCCTTAGGCACTACGCTACACATACAAAACCTTCACTCCCAGATGGGTGTTGGCTGCACTAAGGTGCAATGGCCTGGAACCCTGGTCTCCTGCATCAAAGGCAACTACTGCTCTTGAATGTAAAAGAGGCATGTATCCTAATGAAGCAACAGTAAACCTGGTGAAGAACAAGAGCAGCTGCTTAAATCATGGACAAGATTAAATGAATCAATAAGGAACGAATCCTTCGGTGGTTAAAAATTATTGTTAAGGAAGGGTGTTGTGTTGGAGTTCCTTTACTTTCTCTTGCTCAAATAAATGGTGTTTGAATTTTAAGGTGTTTGAATTTATTTCCTTTAAAATTGCTTTCCACATTCCCAAATAAATTGAGCATAATTATGATTGTGATTATATTGTGAGTCGGGTTTGACTCGACGGCACATAACAACAACAACAACAACATAATCACTATAATTGTTTGCTTGTACATGCATTTATTCTTTGAGAAATAGTTGCACTACAGTTAAAGAATTGTGGTGTTAATATCAGTGTATAAGAAAGGAGGTTGTAGTTACTTAATCAAGAGGTGATATTTTTTACCTCTATAAAATGCAGTTCCTCCCATTCTGTATCTTGTTTTATCCAAGTTTGACTAATCTTTATAATGGAGAAGTTGGTTATCTAGGGTTTGAACTAGGGAGTTTTATTACTTTTTCTTTTTTATCCTTTTGTTATGTGGCATTTGAGTGATGGTCAAGCACTGTATGTATTTTGTCAACCTAGAAATCATACAGGTACCATGCTGTGTTAGGCTCAGACACTTCCACTTAATAGATTAAATAACTGTAACTGATATTTTCCTAAAACATTTAGGGAACATTTATATTACATAATATATTCTGTGTTAGACCATTTAAAACTAAATTATTTCGTTAAATTCTTAAAATTCACTTGTGAGTTAAATGATAATATTCAGTTTTCTGACATATGGAATGGCTTCTGGAATAGCTTTATTTAAAGAGTGCTTATTCCATTTATCCGGGAGCTCTGGTAGCATAGTGGCTAACGCATTTGACTGCTAACCAGAAGACTAGCGGTTCAAACCCACCAGCCACTCCTCGGAAAGAAGATGGGGCAATCTATTTCCATGGTGATACTGCCTCGGAAACCCAAGAAGGGGTTGCTATGAGTCGGGTCCGACTCAAGGGCACATAACAACAACATTCCATTTATCCAGGGGAATGATTCAACAAATTATGTGCTTTGTACAACAGACTCCAGAAGAGAAAAAGACTTCACCTCCTACCTCTTCATATCTAAGGATTCTCATGATCTGGACCTTCTTACCCTGGACTGACAATGCTGGTGGTGTTTTGGATATTAATGGCTCCTACAGATCACCACTTGCTTTCTTGGGACTTCCACTGTCAATCTCATTGTCAGTCAATTAGCTTACTCTCTGTGAAGTTGTAAATTGTATTTCAAAGTTCTGCTCTAGATTGGACCCAGCCAAACTACTTTACTCAGTTCCTGTCCCCTGAGCAGGACCATCAGTTTCTCTTCATTAAGGCTAGAGTATGAGAATAAGTGCTTATTCTTTGTTGATTTAATTCTTCCTTAACATCCAGTCAGATTGGTTAAATAAATTAGGAAAATACATACAGTGAAATACTACGAATATGTTTTAACAAAGTAAGCTTTTAGGCACCAAATAATTTTAATAATATAACAAGAAACTAGTTGAAGGATATTGTTTAAAAATTATCCAATTTTTATTAAAACTACACAGATAGTAAATTCTGGAAGATGTAAAAAGAATATTGTTGTTGTTAAGTGTCATCGAGTCAGACCCAACTCAGCGACCCCTCCTTGGGTTTCCGAGGCAATATCACTATGGAAGTAGATTGCCCAACCTTCTTTCTGAGGAGTGGCTGGTGGGTTTGAACCTAGCCTTCTGGTTAGCAGTTAAGTGCCTTAGGCACTATGGTATAGCAGTGGGTATTTCTAGGAGGAGACATTAAGACACATTAAGACTGATTTTATCTTCATTCTTTATGTATTTCTGTATTGCCCAAAGATTTTAAAAATTGAACATTTATTAGTTTATAATCTGAAAAGAGATAAATTTATTTTAATTTTAAATGAGAGAACATCTAAATAGGCAACCTAGGGGAATTTGTTAGAAGTATTGCATATTATTTTAGTATTTTGCATGGGCAAATATTCCTTTTGGCTTCATTGCTTTGTAGTTCAATGGGTAGATAATACAGTGTTTGTGGATTATTTTGTTCAAGACACAGAGATCTAATTACAAAGTTACTGACAACACAGCTAGAGCAAGCAGCCAATTCATACTAAGAATTTATACAATTAAAATGATTAGTTGCAATTATACCTAAGTTTCCAATTTAAGGATTAATTTCCATGTGATGTGTAGTGTCAGCACAGACTAATATTTAACTTAAAAAGCTCAGCTAAGGAAGCTCCTAATTACCATTACCTGCTACTTACCATGTATTTACAATGTCCTGGAATCTAACTGTACTTACTTAACCTAACTCCCAGTCAAAGAATTAAGTAAATTTTAGTTGAATTTACACTTTTTCTAAATGCTGCTCCCCCGCAAAAATTCTGCTTCATCAGTTTCCTTCTGCTTCAAGTATCTAGTGTGACAAAAATATTATTAAGAGCTGGTGTTGGTTATAGTGTCAGGAACCAGGCCATTTAATACATTATTAATAAGACTGAATAAAATGAATTGCTAAAATACACCAATTGTATCCTGAAGCTGAATTATTAGGAAAACGGTCACTACAGAAGTTAGTATGATTTCAAAATGAAGTCTACTTGTATTTCCTCTCACCTCTAAATTAAAAAACGGAGGTAGAATAGTTTTTGATATATCACAGATTTTTCAGTACCCATGCATGTGAATTTTTTGAGGCTGTCTTTATGTCACCCCTATTCCCTCAGGTGAGGTGGACAGCAGAAGATGTGCTGTCGGAACATGTTGAAATCTTCCTTAAAACAGTGGACCTTTCAGTCGCAGTATATATAGAAGTTTTAGATAATGAGTGTGTTTTGAGCAGGTGGTCTCAAGGGGGTACAACTGATTGTTAAAGCTTTTGCTCTCAACATGATTGTGATGCAAAAACATCAGTGCTTAATATAGTTGTATTGCAATGTCCTTGGGAAACATTAATCATCACAGATATCATAATTTTCTATGACCTGTTATTCAACTAGTCTGTGAGCTCCTTGAAGGGAAGGACTGGCCATATTTTATCTTGTTATCCCCAGCAACTGGCAGAGACCCATGTATTGTAAGCAAACAATAACAGTTGGCTGGGTAAAGGATAAAAGAATAAGAAATAAATAAGCCTGGTAAAATAATTCTCTTTATGCTAAGTAATGTCTTGAGCTTTTCCTGAAGGCATAATCAGTCCAACATGAAGTTCTGAAAACAAATGAAGGAACTCATCATTCATCTGACATTGTTAAATGTTTTGATTACTTCATGGTGCTCTAACAGAAAATATACCATAAATGGGATGGGTTTAACAAACAGGAGTTTATTCTCTTACAGTTTTGGAGGCTAGAAGTCCAAGTTCCAAGTGCCAGGCTCTAGGGGCTGTGTGAAGGCCCCTCGACCTTCAGCTTCAGCTCTGCCTCTTGCTCTCAGCCCACTGAAGCTGGAGGCTTTCTTCACTCAGCCATCTGCTGGCTGCTGAGGCTGACAAACCCAGTGTTGACAAGTAAAAAGGCACAGACCCAATATGACCAAATCACACAGCGGGCCATTGATTCAAGTCCGTTAAAAGTCCCAAGATCAGCAGAGCATGGCAGGCTGCTGAATGAAGACTTGACCACATGAAGGGTCCAAGCATGCCGAAAGCTACAGGCCTTCCCTAAAGTTGCTTCTTATACACTGGGAGCAGACCACATCCCTAAGACAGCTACCCATCGCTCACAGTAGATTCCACCATGGAGTTCATTACCAGTCCCATCATGGAGAGTGCTACATTCAGCTGCCCAGCCACTCAAAACCAGGCCCAGCCAAGTTGACACACAACGTTAACTACCACAGTAAGGAAACAAGATATCATGAATAAGAGCACATTCCAGATAATAAAAACATTTCTCTTTTGATGGAAATCTTTCTAAGATGTAGCCCACATTTTCCTTACTTTTAAATCTATATTTAGAGATTGAAATGTTGGTGATTTCAGGGGGTCATCTTTTTAAATTGCTTACTGTCTAGTACCTTTAAAATTTTGTACTTACAGGAACAATTCTTACACTTCTTTTATTCTCAGTTTAGACTTTTCATCTTTGGAAAACCTCCTTAACTCCCCAGATTTGGGTTTCAGGCAACCTCTTACTGCCCATTCTGTATGTCTTTTTTTTTTAATACCTAGTTATTGTTGCTTATAATCAACTTCTTACATGTGTGAATTTCCTAATATATTGTAATTTTCATGAGGGTAGGAAATTTTTTTTGTCTTCTTTATATTGTGCTCAAATTACCTGGAGTGGTGACTGGTATGTAATAGGCAGTAAGTTAAGGTGGCAGGTCTGAACTTTACTCTGTCACATTTACCTAAGAAATGTCACATATCATGATTTTAAAAATAACACAACTCTACCCTGACTTACCTTTTCCCTATTTCTGGCTCACAAGAAATTCAATTTGAGTCAAGGATTTTCTCCCTTTACATAGGGTCATTTCTGAAACCCAGATTTGGTTGCCTGAAACCAAGATCTGGGGTGTTAAGTAAGATTTCCAGAAGTAGACAAGTCTAAACTGTAAACCAAAATAAAAGTAAGAATTTTTCCTGTAGGTACAAGATTTAAATCTTTTCTTTTTTTCGTTGACCTTAGGATGCACACTTACAAAGCAGATTTGTTTTACATTAACAATACATGCACTCTTGATTTCATGCCCTGACTACCCTCTCCCTATGCCCTTCTTATCTGTGCATTCCTGTTTGTCCAGCTTTTCCTCTATGTGAATGCTGCTGCTCTGGTGTCGCTTGGCTGATTGATCTAAAGGGTACATCTCCCTAGAGTAGGTGGGTGCATTGCCCTGGGTTAGGTGTTCTGCATGTAGGTCTTTCTACTGTTGGGCTGAGAGCCAATCAAATAGAAGTGAGTCCATTTTCAGGCCTGCAGGGTAACCTGGGGCCATAGTCTCAGGGGTTCCACCAGTATCTATCCAATTCTGCTCATTTTTGTGTTTTTGAATTTTGTTCCACATTTTTCCTTCCACTCTATCGTGATCTCCAGTTTTGATCCCTTTCCAAGCAGTTGACATCGGTAGCTGGGCACCATCTAAGCTCTTCTGGTCTTGGTAACATGAAAGCTGAGGTCCTCATGGTTCATTTTATCTTTGGACTAATTGTTTCCAGATGACCTTTATTTTCTTCACCCTTCTCTGCTCCAGACAAGAGGAGACCAATAGTTGCATCTTAGATAGCCATTTGAAAGCTTTTCAGACCCCAGTTGCTACTCACGAAAGTAAGATGCAGAACAGGATTTTTATGTACTGTGTTGGGCCAATTGAGCCTGATGTTCCCCGAGACTATGGTCTCAAGCCTGCAGGCCTGATGATTTTCTCTCTCACGGTGTTTGGTTGTCTCTGAGAAGCTACTCCAACCCTATCTTCTGTTGCTTCTGTAATGTATGTGTATCATTTTGTAGCACAAGTGCATATGTAAGATTATCTTCAGCCAAATCTATCTTTGGTCAAGGGTATATTCCTGTTCACCTACATCTACTTGATCTTCTCACCTGTCTATGCATTTACCTGTAGCCTCGTGTTTGGAACCAGTGGTAATGTAGTATTGTGCATGTAATAGTCTTTGCCTGTGTTGTCTGTATCTTTCATGCACGTTTCTGTGTCTTTCCTTTCCCCAGTGTCACCACGCTGGTCACAGACTCTTTCCATACCCCCCCACCCAAATCAACATGTGACCCTCAACTAGTCTGAAATTTTCCTTCCCCTTCATGTCTGTCCCTGGTAACCAACAAAATGAATTTCCTTCCCAGAGTAAGCCTTTCCTTGACTTTTTTTTTTTTTTTTACAATAATGGACTCATACAATATTTGTTCTTCTGCGATTGACTTATTTCACTCAGCATAGTATTCTCCAAATTGATCCATGTTGTGAGTTGATTCATGCATTCTTTATTATTGTTTAATATTGCATATTATTGCATTGTGTGCATGTACCATAGTTTTGTTGTCCATTCAGCTGTTGATAGGCATTTAGGTTGTTTTCGTCTCTTTGCTATAGTGAATTGTGCTGCAACGAACATGAGTGTGTATATATCTGTTTGTGTCCTGTATCTCACCTCTTTAGTGTATATTCCTAGTAATAGAATGCTAAATCAAATGTATTTTTATTTTCATTTTTTTAAGGAAACACAATACAATTTTCCAAATGGTTGTTCCATTTTGCAGTCCCACCAGCGGTGTATGAGATTTCCAATCTCTCTGCAACCTTTATTCTCTGTCTTGTTGAACTTTGATATTATTGCTGGGGTGAGATGATATCCTACTGTTGTTTTGA
>NW_006921674.1:2649181-2664013 GCF_000298275.1 Orycteropus afer afer | reverse complement strand
TGCAAACATCCCTAGATTGTTTCCATCTTTTTGCCCCTATTTTATCTTTGATGAACTTTATAGTTTTGAGTTTTACGTTTTTAAGTCTTTGATCCAACTTGAGTTTGTTTTTGTGTATGGGGTGAGGTATGGGGCTTGTTTCATTTTTTTGCAAGTGGATATCCAATTTTGCCAGCACCATTTGTAAAAGAGACTATCTCTCCCCCATTTAATGAGTTTTGGCCCTTTGTCAAAGAACAGCTGTCCATAGATGGATGGGCCTATTTCCTGGGTTTTCAATTCTTTTCTATTGGTCTATCTGTCTATCATTGTACCAGTACCACCCTGTTTTGACTACTGTGGTTGTGCAGTAATGTAGACCCAAGAGTGTGAGGCCTCCTATTTTTGGTTATCTCCTTCAACGGTGCTTTGCTTATCCAAGGTCTCTTTCCTTTCCATATGAAATTAGTGACTGGTTTTTCCATGTCCTTAAAAAATGTGAAATCTGGATTGGGATTGCATTGAATACATAGATTGCCCTGGGTAGGGTGTTAGACTGGGTTCTCTAGAGAAATAAAACCAATAAAGCTTATGTTAAGAGAGAAAGAGAAATTTATCTTAGGAAAATGGCTCACACACTTATAGAACCTGGCAAGTCCCAAGTTCTTGGATCAAACGTCAAGCTGGAGGCTTTTCCTGACTCATGCAGCTGAAGGGGCTGAGGAGCTGAAGGTTGGCAGGCAGTATACTGGCTGTTGACTCCAACGAATGACGAATCCAAGATCTCCAGGCTGAATGGTGGATTGTTCACTCACAGACAGTTGTAAGCAGCACAACAGAATCCTGACCTACAGAAGAGTATCTCTTTTCCCAGGATGTCCATAAATATACTAGAAGCAAGCCACATCTCTAGGGAAACTCCCTTTCAATGGATTGGCTGCTCAAAACATATACATTTGATCCCACATATACATCTGATCCCATCATTGGAACAACCCACATCACAACTGCTTAAACCACACAGAATTGTGGTCCAGCCAAGTTGACACACACCTCCAACTATCACAGGTAGTAATGACATTTTCACAATATTCAGTCTTCCTATCCATGAACATGGCATGTTCTTCCATTTATGTAGATTCCTTGTAGTTTCTTTTAGAAATGTTTTATAGTTTTCTTTGTATAGGTCTTTTGTGTCCCTTGTAAGATTTATTTCTAAGTATTTTATCTTTTTGGTAGCTATTGTAAATGGTATTGTTTTCCTTATTTCCTTTTTGGAGGACTCTTTGTTGATGTAGAGAAATTCAACTCATTTTTGCATATTGACCTTGTATCCTACCACTTTGCTAAATGTTTCCATAAGATCCAGTAGTTTGTTTGCTGAGTCTCTTGGGTTTTCTATGTATAGGATAATGTCATTTGCGAATAGAGATAGCTTTAGTTCTTCTTTGCCAATTTGGATGCCTTTTATTTCTCTTTCTTGCCTTACTGCCTTGCCTTATTGACAATACAATGTTAAATAGAAGTTGTGATAGAGGGCATCCTTCTCTGGTTCCCTTTCACAAGAGGAATGTTTTGAGTCTTTCTCCATTAACAATAATGTTGGCTGTTGGTTTTGCATATATACCTTTTATTATGTTGAGGATTTTTCCTTCTATCCCTATTTTGCTGAGAGTTTTGAACAGGAATGGCTGTTGGGTTTTATCAAATGCCTTTTCTGCATCAATTGATATGATCATATTGTTCTTTCTTTTGTTTTGTTTATGTGGTGGATTACATTGATTGTTTTTCTGATGTTGAATCATCTTTGCATACCTGGAATGAATCCCAGTTTGTCAGGATGTATTATTATTTTTTTGATATGTTGTTGGATTCTGTTGGCTAGGATTTTGTTTAAGATTTTGCATCTATATTCATGAGGAATATTGGTCTGTAGTTTTCCTTTTTAGTAGTGTCTTTCCCTGGTTTTAGTATCAGTGTCATGTTTGCTTCAGAGAATGAGTTTGGGAGTACTCTATCATTTTCTATGTTCTGGTATAGTTTGAGTAGTATAGGTGTTAGCTCTTCCCCGAATATTTGGTTGAATTCTCCGGTGAAGCCATTTGGGCCAGGACTTTTTTTTTTTTTTTTTAATGACCTGCTCGATTTCTTCTTTTGTTATGGGTCTGTTCAAGTATTCTGTCTCAGATTGGGTTAGTTTAGGTAGATCTTGAGTTACTAGAAACCTGTCCATCTTTTCTAGGTTTTTGAATCTGTTGGACTACAGTTCTTCATAATATTGTTAGTATCTTTTTTATTTCAGTTGGTTCTGTTGTGATATTGCCCTGTTTCATTTATTATTTTTGTTATTTGCATCTTCTCTTTCTGTTCCTTTGTTAAATTTGCTAGTGATTTGATGATTTTGTTAATCTTTTTGAAGAACCAACTTCTTGTTTCGTTGATTTTCTCTATTTTTTCATTTTGTGCTTCACTTATTTCTTCTTTGATTTTTATTATTTCCTTACTTCTGGATACGATAGGTTTCCTTTGTTGCTCTTTTTCTAACTGTTGGTGTTATTGAGTTAAATTGGTGATTTTGATTCTTGCCTCTTTTTTGATGTGTGCATTTATTACCATAAATTGACCCCTGAATACTGCTTTCATTGTGTCCCAAAGGTTTTGGTAAGTTGTATCTTCATTCTCATTTGTTTCTAGGAATTTTTTCTTTTTTTGATTTCACATTTTATTTCTTCTGTTACCTAGTTGTTTTTGAAAATTGTATTATTCAGTTTCCACATATTTGATATTTTTTCCTTGATCTTGCTATTATGGATTTCTAATTTTATTGCATTGTGATCTGAGAAGATGCTTTGTAGTATTTCAATGTTTTTGAATTTGTTGAGGCTTCTTTTGTGTCCTAACATGTGGTCCATTCTAGAGAATGATCTATATACACTTGAGAAGAATGTGTATAGTGCTTTTGTTGAGTGGTGTGCTCTGTAGATGTCTATGTCAAGTTGATTGTGCTGTTGAGTTGTTCTGTATCTTTGTTGAGTTTTTTTCTAGTTGTTCTCTCCTTGAAAGAGGTGTGTTAAAGTCTCCTACTACTATTGTAGAATTGCCTATTTTTCCTTTTAATTCAGTTAATATTTGCTTTATGTATTTTGGAGCTCTTTCATTGGGTGCATAGATATTTATTATGGTAAAGTCCTCTCGGTTAATTGACCCTTTTATCATCATATAGTGTTTTTCTTTGTCCGTTATGCTGGTTTTCACCTTGACGTCCATTTTGTCAGAAATTAATATTGCCACTCCTACTCTTCTTTGATTGCCATTAGCTTGATATAATTTTTCCTCCCCTTAATTTTTAAGTTATTTTTATCTTTGTGTCTAAGATTAGTCTCTTGTAGGCAGCATATCAATGAGTCTTTTCTTATCCAATCTGCCACTCTCTTGACTAGTGCATTTAGTCCATTCACACTGAGTGTAATTAGTGATAGGTATGAATTTATTGCTACCATTCTATTGTATTTTCTGTTGTGTTGTGGGTGATTTCCTTGTTCCAAATATCTTTGTGTGCTGAGTTCATTTTGTTGTCAAGTACTTTTTCTCTTTTCTTCATTATTGGTTTTGTGCTTACTAAGCCCTTGTGTTTTTCTTCTCTCTGAGTTTACTTAAATTTGTTAATTTTCTTTGTGGGTAACAATCTGTTCTATAAAGACTTTGTCCTGTCTTCCTCTTCATTTGGAAATTTGTAATTAAAACTTTTATTCCCTATATTTGTTTTGCTGCTGGTGTTGTGTACTGATTGACTCCCTTATTTCTCTATGCACACTTTTTTGTGAGTTTATTTTGAGATCTTTTTCTGGTTTGGTTTCTAGGTGGTGGTGTGAAGTGTCTTGATTTTGTTGTTCTCTGTTGTGGGTTCTCTATTGGAAGCATTTCTTGTAGGGTTGGTCTGGTTTTCTCAACTTCCCTTAATTTCTGTTTGTCTGAAAATGTCTTGATTTCATCCTCATATTTGAGGGACAGTTCAGTGGGATATATAATTCTTGGTTGGCGATTCTTTTCCTTCAAGGTTTTGAATATGCCATCCCATTGCCTTCTTTCCTGCATGGTTTCTGCTGAGAAATCAGAGCTTAGTCTTATTGGATGTTTGCTATAGGTGACATTTTGTTTTCCCCAAGCTGCTCCCAAGATTCTTTCTTTGTTTTTGGTTTTAGAAAGTTGGATTATGATATGTCTTCATGACTTTCTCTTGGGATCTATCCTGTTTGGGGTTCATTGAGCTTCTTGGATGGATATCTTTACTTCATGATTTGGAGGAAATTTTCTGTTAGCAAGTCTTTCACAATTTTCTCATCTTTTCTTTTTTTTGCCTCCTCTTGTTCTGGTATTCTAATCAGGTGTATGTTGTCTCTTTTCATGTCATCCCATACAACTCTTGTTGTGTTGTTGTTATGTGCCATTGAATCGGCCCTGACTCATAGCAACCCCTCCTTGGGTTTCCGAGGCAGTACCACTATGGAAGTAGATTGCCCAACTTCTTTCTGAGGAGTGGCTTGTGAGTTTGAACCACCAGCCTTCTGGTTAGCAGTCAAGTGCCTTAGGCACTATGCTACCAGAGCTCCTATACAACTCTTAGATTCTCTTAATTTTTCTTAAATCTTTGCTCTGATTTTTCTTCATACAGGCTGGCATCAATGGATTTGCCTTCTAGCTGGGAAATGTGTTCCTCAGTCAGTTCTAGTCTACTCTTTTGTCTTTGCACTGTGTGGAAATTGTCTTTGTAATGTTAGTATTCATCTTCTGGATTTCTAATTGCTGGTTTTGTATGAGTATTAATTGTGTATTGATCTTGTTATTTTGTTCTTGAATGATTTCCCTGAATTCTTTCAGGATACTGTCTTGTCTTCTCATTGTTTCTTTTTATGGTTTCCTTGAGGTCTTGGAGGGTTCTATATATATACCTTCTGAATTCCTTATCATATAGTTCTATTGCTTGTTCTTCCTTAAGACATGTTAATTCTTTAGCTTGGGCTTTTGTTTCTATTATCTTGTCTGTTTTTTGTTTGTTTTGAAGCTGTCTGTTGTTTCCTAGACATTTTGAAGTTGCTGTCTTTAATTGTTAGTTATGTACTGATTTGTTTCACCTTGATTTTATGTTTTACTACATCTGGAAGTAGGAGCTCTGGTAGCATAGTGCCTAAGGCACTTGACTACTAACCAGAAGGCTGGCGGTTCAAACCCACCAGCCACTCCTCGGAAGGAAAATGGGGCAATCTACTTTTGTAGTGATACTGCCTTGGAAACCCAAGGAGGGGTCGCTATGAGTCAGGTCCAACTCGATGACACATAACAACAACAACAACATATCTGTAAGTGTGGAGCAAGTGTACTTCTTTGGTTATTAACTCAGCTGTAATGTATCGCTCTCCAGCTCTCTCTGTGTTGGTGGAATCACTGGTGGGGATGTGGGTGCAGGTGTCTGTTCATCATGAAGAGGATTTGGAATTGAGATGAACAGATGTTGTCCACAGTCTGTGAATGATCCTGCGATGCAGGAGCTATTGGTGTTACTTGTCTATTGAGTCAAGTGTTCAGTGTAGTAACTACAGTTAACTAGTGGAGGTTTAGTATGTTCCTCCTATTGGATGATGAAGGGGGGATGGAGCACCAGAAGTGAAGGCCAGGACAGAAAGGTAGAAGGAATTCTCTGTGTTTGGTGAGGGATAATGCAGTCAGTGATGCAGGCACAAGAAGGGCAGCCTGGGTCCTTCTGGGACTGTCTGCCAATGATGACACCCATCTGTCAATCAAAGCCCCACAGTATAAACCCAACACTAGACCCAAAGGACAAAGGACCACCTCTTTCTGTGTGGATTGACAAGTTGCGAAATCCCAGTTCAGAGATCCACTCTCTGCTTAAAAGGGTTGTCAAGAATTGGATCTGAACTATGCAGGCAGCATCGAAAGAAGATGGAAGGAATACACAGAGTCACTGTACCATCTTAAATTACACAAAACTATTTGGAAAGAGTCTCATGGTATCTAATATTTCCACAATGATATGCACATGTCAAACTCACAAAATCCCTCAAAGTCAAGAAAATCCACTGCTTCCTTACCAAGCTTGGACATGCAGTTCTTGTGAAACCTCATGTCTAGCCTTATTAGGTGCACTTCCTCCTCACTCAGTGTCTTCACTTTTTTTGCACATTCTAGGACTCTAGCTCTAATCACATTTGGGATAGATACCACAAAATTCATCCTTTTCCAAATCTTTGAACAAATGAATATATTATACCTCATCTCAATTGGGAATTCTCAATTGGGAACTGCCAATTCCTGGGTTTTGCAATCCAGCATAAAAACCCCAGAGCAAATGAAGAACAAAGCCTTGAATGGGGAGGAGGGAGTAATGAAGACTACTTGTGACTGAGAATAAAACACAGACTTTTACACCAGTAAATGATCCTTTTTTTCCAAAGTGTTTTTAATAAAAGAATGAATGAATGTGTTACTATGCCATGGCTGCTATAAGTTTCTAGGTGGTTTTTCTACTTGAACTCAAATCTTACTCCTCTATCTGAATTCCTTTGAGTAGTTCCCATTTTTTATTCTTATTATGTGAATATCTGGGAGGAGCATATTCCATGAAAAGAAAATATAAGTATAAAGGTCCAGAATTGGGAAGATACTTAGTGTGTTTCAGGAACAGCAAGTAGACTGATATGGTTATACCAAATTAAATTGAAGACATAACCCAGGCAAGACTATGCTGGGTCTTTAGGTCAGGCAAAGAATTTTCTATTTGCTTTACATATGAGGAGAATCTGCTGCAATAAATTGGAGCTTAAGAATTACTCTCAAACACAACCTCAAACCAAACCCATTGCCATCAAGTCAATTCTGACACACAGCAACATCCATAGGGTCTCTAAGGCTGTCAGTCCTTACAGAAGCAGATTGCCTTATCTTCCTCCCACCAAGAAGCTAGTGGGTTTGAACTACTAACCTTTTGGTTGTCAGTCAAATGCCTTACCCTCCGTACCACCAGAGCTCCTTCAAACATAGCCTCGTAACCTACATACTTGGGTCCTGAGTAAATATTTTGGTAATCACTATTATTATTTTTGTAATCACTAGCTATATTCTACCTTCTAAGTACTGTCATTGGTAGATCCTACACTAGACATCTGGGTCACCTGCTTTCTAATCAACTACTTATCTTTATTCTGTGAAGTAATCAACCCCAAACAAGACAGTGTGTAGGAAATTATTATTAGTGTCATCTTTCTTTCTTTTTTTAATCAATAAATTTGTTTATTCCAAAGATGTATATATGTAAATTCAAACAGAATTTCAGAAATAGAGCACTAGTAATAGTGAGAATTTATATGCCTTTTTACTGCTTAGAAATTAGGTCAGCTGTAGGGTAAGAAATTGATTTTGGCTATTTTTACTTCTAATGAAAACTAGTAACCCAGAATAGTGGTGCCTTTTGAAATATAATCCAAATATTGTTTGTAAATAGTTAATAATAAAAATACAATATGTATTAATTTGCATAATTAACTACAAAATTCAATTCCTTTCTCCCAAATCCAAGAATATATCATTGATGAACAGAGGTTGTTGTTGGAGGAGGAAGAACGAATTGTGTGATGACAGTGCTGGATTAGCACTGACATCTAAAACACACAAAACAAACCTTCTGGAAGTTACTTCATTGGTGTTTAGAAATCCATCTAAGCATAATTTATATGTCTTCTTTGCTTTTCCCAAGTTTTCTATGATATAGAAAATTTGCCACTGAGCACTAAAGCTTGAGAAAATGTGGAAAAAGAAAGAATACCTGAGTAAAAGCAGATTTGTTGTTGTTGTTGTTATGTGCCGTCGAGTCGGACCTAACTCATAGCGACCCCTCCTTGGGTTGTCGAGGCAGTATCACTACAGAAATAGATTGCCTAACCTTCCTTCTGAGGAGTGGCTGGTGGGTTTGAACCACCAGCCTTCTGGTTAGCAGTCAAGTGCCTTAGCCACTGTGCTACCAGAGCTCCTAAAAGCAGATTTAGATATATACATACAGAGAGCCATGTAGCAACTTTTTCTTTTACTCATTTAAGAATCAATGGTTTTATCATGGCCTTAGTAGCTTTCAAAGATCAAGAGGAAGACACTAAGTCTTATTCATTCACAGAGCCTGGTAGACTCTGTCCCATTATATAGTATTCTGGTTCTCAATTGACTATTCTCATTTCAAGACCTGTGTAAAATAGGACATTTTATGTTTATGTGGGTTTTGTTGTTGTTGTTGTTATGTGCCATCGAGTCAGACCCGACACATAGCGACCCCTCCTTGGGTTTCTGGGGTGGTATCATTACGGAAGTAGATTGCCCAACCTTCCTTCCGAGGAGTAGCTGGTGGATTTGAACCGCCAGTCTTCTGGTTAGCAGTCAAGTGCCTTAGGCACTATGCTACCAGAGCTCCTATGTGGGTTCTAAAACACCATTATTACTATTGCTACAAATACTCTGAGCTTCTAATTGAATAGTAGCCACTGGAATAGCAAGTAACCAACAAAGAAATGTAAGAATCTGATCTTCAACAAAATGAACTTTGTCCCTTTTGTGAGGCTCAGAATATGATAAGGTGATGGCCAATAGAATTCTAATTATCTCTGCATATTTCATCAATGTTTCTTAGTCAAAGAGGCATCAATTCACCTTTTGCAAAAGTGGGGGATGAGGTAGAAGGAGAAGGCAAAAATAAAAATGAAATCTTGTTTGATAGATGACTTAAAAGGGGAATGCAATTTTGATTTTTGTTCCCCCTCTATGGTCTTTATAATAGAGGATCTGTGTCATTTTAAACTCCATCAGGGCTTTCTGACATGAATCAGCATGTACTGACGTACTCTTCCTCTATAAGAGGAGTATGTTGTCTTCAAGAGAAGTGTTCAATTTGTCACTTTATTCACAAAACCTACTGAGGAGCTTATTCCCTGGCCTGTTGATATCATGCACAGTTGTATGGGCAGCATGAAAGCATGGAACACAACCTGGCAACTAAAAGCACAGGTGTTTGGAAAGCTACTTGGCCTTATCCACAGTGTTTCTTTCTGGATATTTTTGTTTTCTCAATACAGCTTTAGTTTGACAGTGAAGAAAGAAACTGTGGAATCTGAAATGTTTACTAGCTTTATTTAAATTATAATCTGCTGATTAGTGCCTGAGGCTATCATTTAAAAACCCAGACACCTAGCCTTTATATCTCTGAATAAAAGCAAAATATTCCATCAATGACTCAGACTAGCCAAAAATTAATAGGTGAAATATTTGTGCCAATGGGTGAAAGAAGGGAAATGATTAAATAATGATACTACTAATAATTGTTGTTGGAAATAGTGTTTTTCCAGGCAAGTCATTAGAATTTTGTTATACCTGTCAATGAAGGGATGAATATTTCTATTTGGCCCATGTTTTCTTATCACATTAAACTTGGTTTCTGGAAGCTGCTGATTATCCCAGGCTCTTAGTATATCTGTTTTCACTTTTATTCATCTTTAGCATTGTATTACTCCAAATTTTTTGAATTGACTTTTGCCTTTCTTCTTTCCCTAACCCCATCTTTTCAAGAAGTGTCCCATCCTCAAATTGAATTCTAATTAAAAGTGTTGTTTTTTTAGAATTCAAGATTCCAAAATTTAATTCTGTTTAGTAGACTAATTTCTTATCAACTTACCTTCTTCCATGTCCTATTTCTCCTTTTATATATTTTTTTAATGTAAACACCTCTTCTGTAAATTCAATTCCCTTTTGACAAACAAAACAAAAGCAAAATAAATGAACAGAAAGAAACAGTTTTAATTGTGATTTCTGCTTTATCTGTCATTCATTTAAGTTCAGCACCAAAAGGAAGAGTTCTTTATCACACATCTAACTGATGTAAGGAGCAAGAAGAGTTCAGACCACTTTTATTCTCAACTAGTGGTCTTAAGGAGTCCTCTCTTCCACCTATTTTGCTTCTTTTGCCTGTTAGTGGCCATTATATGCAGTTTTAACTTTTAACACAAGTCAATCAATTTCTTATGACAAGTTCATCAAAAGCTATACCATTCTCTCTCCTTAATCTTGATGAGGGTTTTTGGTTGTTTGATATTTCAAATGAAAAGACAGTGGAACCTCAGTAGACATTGAGAGAACTTGGCCATCTGGCAGCTCTTAGAGGGTTTCCTTCATGAGTATTATTCTTTCTTTCTTTATTTTGGTAAAATTATCAGAAAGTGACCATCAGCTTTGAAGAATTTGTCAGTACTCCTAGAGTAGACCAGATGTCAGTGATAAGTGCACAGTAAACAAGCTCACCAGAATGCTATATAACCCAGAATCCCCTTAGATTGATTTGTGTAATGGATTATAATAGTCATCTACCTAACAATCCACCACATGTTTTTCAGTTGTCATACTGTGGTGGCTTGTCAGTTGTGATGCTTGAAGCTATGCTACCAGTGTTTCAAATACCAGGAGGGTCACCCAGTGTGAGCAGGTCTCAGTGGAGCTTTCAGGCTAAGACAGACTATGAAGAAGGACCTTGCAATCTAATTCTAAAAAGATAGGCCAGTGAAAACCATATGACTAGAAGTAGAACATTGCCTGAGATGGTATTGGAAGACAAGCCCTTCAGGTTGGAAGACATTCAAAATATGACTGGGGAAGAGTTCCCTTCTCAAAATGGAGTTGACCTTAATCATGTGAATGGAATATAGCTTTTGGGACCTTCATTTGCTGACTTAGCATGACACAAAAGGAGAAGAAACAACTGCAAATAGCCATTAATAATTGTAATGTGGATGTACAAAGTCTGAATCTAGGAAAACTGGAAGTTGTAAAAAATGGAGTGGAACACATAAAGATTGATAACCTAGATATTAATGAGTGGAAATGGACTGGTATTGACCATATTGAATCAGACAATCATACACTGCATCTGTTTTCAGAAAGAACGTATCAAGATTTTTCAAGTACAGCGTTGTGACTGATAGGATAATATCCATAGACCTACAAAGAGGATCAGTTAATATTACTATTCAAATTTGTGCACCAACCACTAAGGCCAAACATAAATAAATTGAAGATTTTTACCAACTTCTGCAGTCTGAAATTGATTAAACATGCAATCAAGATGCATTGGTAATTCCTGATGATTGGAATAAGAAAGTTGGAAACAAAGAAGAAATATTGGTAGCTAGAAAATATGGTCTTGGTGACAGAAATGATGCTGGAGATCACATGAGAGCATTTTGCAAGACTAGAGATTATTCATTGCAAATATCTTTTTTGAACAAAATAACAAGAGACTGTACATGTGGACTTCACCAGATAGAAGACACAAAAATTAAATCGACAACATATGTGGAAAGAGATAATGGAGTAGCTCAATATCATCAGTCAGAACAATGCCAGGGGCCAACTACTGAACAGACCATCAATTACTCATATGCAAGTTCAAGTTGAAGCTGAAGAAAAGTAAATCCCAAAGAGCCAAAGTATGATCTCAATATATTCCACATAAATGTAGAGACCATCTCAAGAATAGGTTTGGTTTATTGAACACTAATAACCAAAGATAAGACGAGTTGTGGATGACATCAAGGACATCATACATGAAGACAGCAAAAGGTCACTGAAAATCAGGAAAGAAAGAATACACTAAAATGGATGTTAGAAGAGACTCTGAAACTTGCTCTTGAAAGGAGAGTAGCTACAGTGAATGGAGGAAATGATGAAGTAAAAGAGCTGAATATAATATTTCAAAAGGTGGCTCAAAGAGACAGAGTGAAGTATTATGATGAAATGATAGACTTGGAATTAGAAAACCAAGAGGAAAGAACACATTCTCCATTTCTCAAGCTGAAAGAAGTGAAGAAAAATTCCATTTTGAGTTGGTTAAAATACTAAACAAAGCAGGGAGCATCAAAAGAAGATGGAAGGAATACAGATTCACTGTATGAAAAGAATTGGTTGACATTCAACTATTTCAGGAGGTAGCATATGATCATGCACCAATGGTATTGAAAGAATTCCAAGCTGCACTGAAGGCATTGGTGAAAAATAAGGCTCTTAGAATTCATGGAATTCCATTTGAAATCTTATGGTAAATGGATGCAATGTTGCAAGAACTCCCTTGTCTATGCATGAAAACTGGAAGACAGGTACCTGGTCAACCAACTGAAAGAAATCAACATTTGTGCCCATTCCAAAGAAAGGTAATCTTACAGAATTAGAAATTATCAGCTAGTATCATTAATATCACAAGTAAAATTAAGCTGAAGATAGTTAAAAAAAAATGTTTACAGTAGTACATTGACAGGAAATTCAAGCTGGATTCCAAAGAGGACATGGAACAAGGGATATCATTGCTGATGTCAGATGGATCTCGGCTGAAAGCACAGAATACCAGAATACCATAGTCAATACCTGTGTTTTATTAACTATGTAAAGGCATTTGACTGTGGATCATAACAAATTATGGATAACATAGCAAAGAATGGGAATTCCAGAACACTTCGTTGTGCTCATGTGGG
This sequence comes from Orycteropus afer afer, assembly GCF_000298275.1. NCBI lineage: Eukaryota > Metazoa > Chordata > Mammalia > Tubulidentata > Orycteropodidae > Orycteropus > Orycteropus afer. The sequence continues at coordinate 2,651,465 of NW_006921674.1, read as the reverse complement.
ATCTGTATGTAGACCAAGAGGCAGTCATTTGAACAAACAAGGGGATATTGCATAGTTTAAAGTTAGGAAAGATGTGCATCAGGGTTGTATCCTTTCATCATACTTATTCATTCAGTATGGTGAGCAAATAATCCAAAAAACTGTGAAGAAGAATGAGGCACAAAGATTGGAGGAAGATTCATAATCAACCTGTGATATGCATATGACACCATCTTGCTTCCTAAAAGTGAATAACACTTGAAGCACTTACAGTTTTCATTATGTATTGTACCTCGACATAAAGAAAACAAAAATCATCACTACTGGACCAATAAACAGCATAATGATAAGTGGAGAAAAGATAGAAGCTGTTAAGGATTTCATTTTATTCAGTCCCACAATTGATGCCAATGGAATCACCATTCAAGAAATCAAAAGATCTCTCTCTCTCTCTTTTTAAATTGTGATTTGGTTGAAAGCTTACAGAGCAAATTCATTTCCCATACAGCAGTCCACGTACCCTTTGTCTCTTGAGATGGACTCCAATTTAATCCAATGCAACATTTCCCCTCCCACTTCCTCCCAATAGTTACCTCTTCCCTGTGTCCATCCCTCCATGCACTCCTGCCCCCTGAGCTGTCTCCCTGTGCATAAACAGCCCTTCTTTCTCACATGATTGTTCTCTCCAAGGAGTGTATCTACCTCAGGTAAATGTTCAACCCATATGCCTGTCTTTTGTTTGGTTGGAAGCCACAGGTGTGGGTTCAATTCCAGACCTGAAGGGCAGCTAGGGGCCATAATCTCAGTGGTTCCATCAGGCTCTATCAGACCAGCAAACCTGGTAGCCCCCTTTTTTTTCCCAAAAGATTTTGAGTTTTGTTCCACATAGTTCTCCCTCTCTATCCAGAATCTACATAGATCCCTTTCTGAGTGGTTGACAGTGGTAGCTGGGCACAATCTAGTTCTTCGGGTCTCATAGTCATATAGGCTGCAGATCGCCTGGTGTGCAAGTCACTTGGACTAATTGTTTCCATGAATCCTTGGTTTTCTTCATTTTTCTTTGCTCTGAATAAGGAGAGACTCCTCATTGCATCTAGATGGCTGCTTGCAAGCTTTTAAGATCCCAGTCACTACTCACCAAAGTAGGAGGTGGAACAATGTTTTGTGTAGTATGTTATGCCAATTGAGTTTGATGTCTCCTGTGACTATGGTCCCGAGCCCACAGCTTCAACTACTTGGTCCCTCTGGGTAGCTGTTTGTGACCAAGAAGTGACTACAAACTTGTCCCTTGTCAGCTCTACTATACACCTGGGAATTCTTACAGAACATACAAATACACTTGTAGAACCATTATCTGCCAAACCTGTACATGGTCTTGGGGACACTGTCCCTGCACAGACATACCTAATAGTTCAGCCTGTCCACTGATCTATCCACCCATATACCTATATTTGCTTTCACTGACAATGCAGTACTGTATGTGCAAAAGGGTTTATCTTTATTCTCTTTATTTCCCATGTACCTCTTTATGTCTTTCTCTTCCTCAATGCCACCATGTTGATCACTCACATTTGGTACATTGCTCTTCTCTTCACCTAAATCAATACTTATCTCTATCTGTCTAACAGAGTTCCTTTCCATCTCCTCCCACCACTGGAAACCAACAAAGAAAATTTCCTTCCATATATAAACGCTCCTTGACTTTTACAATAATGGAATAATACAATATTTGCCCTTCTGTGATTAACTTATTTCACTCAGCATAATATCCTCCAAGTTCATTCATGTTATGTGTGTTTTGCAGATTCGACACTATTCTTTAGAGTTGCATAGTATTCCATTGTGTGTATGTACCATAGTTTGGTTATCCATTCCTCAGTTGATGAACACCTACGTTGCTTCCATCTTTTTGCTATTGTAAATAGTGCTGCGATGAACATGGGTGTGCATATGTCTGTTTTTGTCCTGGCTCTCACTTCTTTAGGATATATATCTAGTAATGGAATGGCTGGGTCAAATGGTATTTCTAATTTCAACTTTTTAAGGAATCGCCATATTGCTTTCCACAGTGATTGTACCATTTTACAGTCCCACCAGCAGTGTATGAGAGCCCCAATCTCTCCACATCCTCGCCAGCTTTTGTTACTTTCTGTCTTGTTGAACTTTGCTACAAGTGCTGGGGCAAGATAGCATCTTGTTGTTTTGATTTGCATCTCTCTACTGGCTAATGATCATGAGGATTTCTTCATATGTTTATTGTCCACCTGAATATCCTCTTTGGCGAAGTGTCTATTCATGTCTTCTG
>NW_006921674.1:2633667-2646423 GCF_000298275.1 Orycteropus afer afer | reverse complement strand
ATAACAGCAACAACAACAACTATGACTGTGGATTTCATCTATTTGCCTTTTCAAGTCTTTTAAAGGCTGATTTATGTATTTAGGGGCTCTTTCATTGGGTCCATAGATATTTATTATGGTTATATCTTCTTGTTCAATTGATCCTTTAATCATTATATAATGTCCTTCCTTGTCTCATATGGTGGTTTTCATCCTTAAAGTCAATTTGATCAGAAATTAATATTGCCTGTCTTGCTCTTCTATGGTTGCCATTGGCTTGATATATCTTTTTCCTAACTTTGATTTTTAGTCTATTTTTGTCTTTGTCTCTAAGGTGTGTCTCTTGTAGACAGCATATTGGTGGGTTATGTTTTCTAATCCAGTCTGCAACTCTCTGTCTCTTGAGTGATACATTTAATCCAGTAACATTCAGTATAATTATCAACAAGTGTGAATTGGCTGCTGTCATTTTGTTATGTGTTTTTTCATGGTGTCCCTGGTTTCTTTGTTCCATATTATTTTCTGTGCTGAGCTCATTATGTTTATGAATTGTGTTATCATTTCCTTTGTTGCTATTGTTTTAGTATTTGCTGAATATTTGTGCTTGTTCTCTTTTTTGTTGTGAAGTGAAGATTTATCAATTTTCTTTGAGGTTACCCTGTGATTTATAATTTTCTCCCCGAGTTTGGAAGAGTCCATTCTATCTTGCAATTCTCTTGACTTCCTCACCATTTACAAGTTCTCTAACTACATAGTATTTTCCCTCTTTTTAGTTTGTAGTTGTCCTCACTTGTCAATTGATGTCTCTGGTTCCCTGTTTACAATCTTGTAAGCTTATTTTACTTTGGATATGTCCATAGCTGTGGTTTGTGGGTATGTCATCTTGTGTATTAATGGTGGGTTGTTGTTTGGTATTTTTGGTTCTCTGTTCAAAGGATTCCCTTTATTATCTCTTGTAAGGTTGGTCTGGTTTTAACAAATTCCCTTAGCTTTTGTTATCTGGAAATCTCCTAATTTCACCATCATATTTGAGGGACAATTTTGCTGGGTATATAATTCTCGATTGAAAATTGTTCCCTTTCAGGGTTTTATGCATACTGTTCCATTGCCTTCTTGCTTGCATGGTTTCTGCTGGGAAACCAGAGCTTTTTCTTACTGGTTGTCCTTTATAAGTAACTTTTTGTTTTTCCCATGCAGCTTTCAGGATCCTTTCTTTGTCTTTGGTTTTGATGACTTTGATGATGATATGTCTTGATGATTTTCTTTTGGGATCTGTCCTGTTCGGGGTTTCTTATTCTTCCTGAATGGATATATTCTCATCTTTCATCATATCAGGGAAGTTATCTTCCAACAAATCTTGGACAATTTTCTTAGTGGTTTTATTTTTCTCTTCCTGTTTTGGCATTCCAGTGACAAAGGTTATTCCTTTTGATGGTATCCAACATGAGCCTTAAGCTTTCTTCATTTTGTTTTAATCTTTTTTTTTTCTGATTTATCCTTTTCCAAAGAAGTATTCAGATATTTGTCTTCAATCTCATTAATTCTGCCTTCCATTATCAATTCTACTCCTTTGCCCTTTCAATGTGTTATCTATTTCTGATAATTTAGTATTAATCTTCTGGATTTCTATCTGTAGATTTTTAATTATTTCTAATTTTTCATTTATTTTGTCATTTTGTTCTTGTGTTTTTTTCCAAAATTCTTCTAGGGTTTTGTCTGTGTTTTCCTTGATCTGTCTTTCAATCCTTTGAAGATACCTAAATATAATTCTTTTGAGTTCCTTATCAGGGAGTTCCAATGTTGCTTCTTCCTCAGGGATATGTTCTGAGTCTGTATCCTGCTCCCTTGTTTCTACCACTTTATCTTGCTTCTTTGTGTGGACTGTGATGGTCTGTTGTCTCTGAGACATTGTGACATTGTTGTATTTAGATCCCTGTTAACTGTTTGTGAAGAGCAGCTAAGGGTAAGTCAGGTTCTTCTTAGTGGTTGTTTATCATTGGCCTGTTGGTGGAGAAGGAAGTGGTGGCTCTCACTCAGTAAGTGAAGCTGTAGGAGGTGTGGGTGTAGTTGTGTTGTATGGGGACTGTTGCTGTCTCCCACTCAATTAGACAAAAATAACAATTGAATAACCATCAAAAAGGTAAAAGCAAATGGACAAAAAACACACCATGTAATCACACAGGAACAATAACCAAAAAAGAAAAAAGGGGGGAAGAACACACCACAGTATCTGTAGAGAGGGCAAGAAGAGAAAAAAGGTAGAGAAGGAGACTAATAAGGACAAGAATGGGAAAAATGCAAAAAGAAAACAAGGAATGGGGTTAACCAAGAGAAAGAAAAAAATTGGAACCAGGAAGAAGGAACAGAGATAAAGCCTGGAAAGGGAAGTATAAATAATAAGAACAAAATGGGCAAGAGTCATAATAATAATAGTAGTTTTAAAACAGACAAAAACAAAGAAACTAAAAAAAAAAAAAATCGGCGCAAGCGGGGCAGGGCACACAGGCTCCCTCTGAGCATACAGACTAGGATGGAATTTCTGCTGGCCTAGAAGGTGAGTGGGAGTGAGGGGTGGCTGCACCTCCATTCACCAAGAGGATGTGGGGTATAAGAGTAACAAAGGGATTGTCTCACCTTTCCAGTCATTGGCGTCTGGAATGTCGTTGTGGTTCCCAGCAAGTGGAACCTGTTCTTAAGTCCCTGGACTCTGGGAGAATGTAGCTTTAAATATCCAAAATGGTCAAACCACTTGTAAACATTCAAAATGGCTGCATATTCCAGATAGGTGAAAGTCCACAGCTCAGCCTGCCTTCTTCTTCACTGGTTCCCCTTTTATTCACCAGCCACCAGAGTAGTCCTCTGTGCAGTCCCTGGCTAGCAGGGCTGATTTTTAGGTTAATTCTTAGGTCCTAACACCATTCGGCAATATCCTAGCTGTCTGTGCCATCAGGATCACTGCAGACCGCAGCTCAGTATGTCTCCATTTTTGGTGTTTTCATGCAAATTCTTCTACTAGTTGTAGTTTAGTTCACTTCTATATTCTTCCCTTCAAAGCTCAGGGCTCCAGGATTATCTTCTGTATCTGTATTAATTGGTTCCCCTTTGCTTTGTTGAAGAGGGTCTGTGCAGTCTTTCTGCCTGTCCACCATCTTACCAGACACCCAAAAGATCTCTTTAAAGTATTAAGAATTAAAGATGTCACTTTGAGGACTAAGGTACACATGACATAAACCATGGTATTTTCAGTTACTTCATATGTATGTAAAAACTAGACAATGAATAAGGAACACTTTATAACTGATGCCTTTGAATTTCGGTATTGACAAGAATGTTAAATATATCATGGACTGCCAGAAAGATGAACAAATCTGTCTTCGAAGAAGTATAGCCAGAATGTTCCTTAGAAGTGAGGATGGCAAGATTTTGTCTCACGTACTTTGGATGTGTTATCAGGAGAGACTAGTCCCTAGAGAAGGGTATTATACTTGGTAAAGCAGAAAGTCAGGGAGAAAGAGGAAGATCCTCAATAAGATGGATTGACATAGTGGCTGCAACAAATGGCTCAAACATAGCAACCAATGAAAATTGTTCAGGACCCTGCAGTGTTTTGTTCCACTGATGATCACTATGAGTTGGAACCCAGATCAGTGGCACCTAACCAGAACTACAAGAGCCTTACAATATGCCTGTCCACATGACTTTCACATTCTTCCAGTTGGCTGAGACTGGGTGAGTGTAAAATCTGAATCACGGTTGAGTGTTCCGTAAACCTACAACATGGTGCAGAAATATGGTCAGCAGGAGAGGAATACTCTGTATTGTATGTTTCTAAACTTACCATGGCCTATCTTCAGCTCTCACAAGTGGGTCAATGCAGAAGACTTCTCTAGGGAGAGATTGATGCCTTAGTATTCCTGCATCAGGGCACAGAGGAGAGGCAAGAACTTCATTAGCACATGGTAATGAAAAGTGTGGCTAAAACTTGGGCCAGCACAGCTGTGCATTCCTTCTCAGATTAAGAAGGGTCATGAATATGTTGATGATTTCAACTCTTGTTTGTCTTTTGTGTCACAGGTAAGATCCCTGTGTTTCCCTTCACCTCTCTCCTGTATTGTATCCTATATCTTCTCTTTTAGTTTACTTTCTCAGTGTGGGAAATCCCATCTTCCTGAAACTCCGTGGGATTCCTGAAAAAGGTCCATGGGTGACAAATATTTTGAAACCAAGCATGTGCCTAAAAGTCCCTATTGACTGATGGCTTGATTGATGGCTTAATTTTGCATAGGATATTAGGTAGAACTTTTTTTTCCTTCAACATTTTGGAGTCATGCTTCCACTGTTCCTTGCTCTTACTATTTAGAAATTCAAAGCTTTAAGATTCCTCATGTTTTGTATGTGATCCTTGCTGCCCATCTTCATCTTTGGAAGCTTTTACAATTTTTTTTTCCTTCATCCAAAATTCTGAAATTTGAACTGATCTTTCCTGGTGCACACTTATTTCCGTGCCTTGGTGGGTCTTCAAATCTGAAAAGTTATGTTCTTTACTTCTGTGAAGTTAAATTATTCCCTTCTTTCCATTTTATCTTCTTTCTTGATGGAAAGACTAATACTTCAATTTTCTTTCTTTTATTTTATATTCTTTTGTCCTTTTGCTCTACTCTCTGGGAATTTTCTTTAAATTACATTATAAGTTTTCAGTAAGTTAAGAATTTTTTTTTATTAGTATATTTTAAAATTCCAAAATTCTTTTCTTTTCTTTGATTTTTTAACATATCTGTTCTTGTTTCATGGAGATTGCACTTTCTCTTATCTTTCTGAAGATATTGTTAATGGTTGTCTAGATTCTGTTTCCTCCAGTTGTTTTTGTCAATTCATTTGATCTCTTCTATCCATGTCAGAGACTGTCCTCAGATGTTGGTAATCCTTGATTGTCTGCTCATGATTTCAGGTGAGGGAACAAAAAGGGAATTAGACACCTTGAGTGCATGGATGGAGATGTCATATGTGAAATTCAAATTCGAATACTTTGAGTAGTCTTTAGTTGAGTAACCTGTGTAAGTATTTCCTTTGGGAAAAGTCAGACTCTGGACAGTGAGTGACAGGCTGCTGGAGCCCAGGAAGCTGAGTGGGATATGAGGGAAGGTGCAATTAACCTTCATTAGATTCAAAGTTACTTACTTTGCCTGTGCTTATTACCCTCCACTGTGCATAATGTCTCCAGCTCCTTTCTTTTATGAAACTTCTTTGCTGTAGTATTAGTGGATTTTGTGGATGGAAAGAATATTATGTTGGTGCTCAATCTACCATCTTAATCTGGAAAGTATAGGAAGCTTTCCAGGCTATCTCCTTTCCAAGAAGGGCTACACTGAAATTATAACAACAATTAATCATAAAATATAAAGCTAATAATGGTTATTTGGTACACTTTTCTCATTTACAAACAAAACAACTGATGTGCTAGGTTAAGAAGAAAGAGAATTCTAACAAATTTGTTTTATCTTAATGAGTGGCAAAAAAAAGGATATGACAAAGAGGAAATATAAATATAGAAATAAAATATGATATAAAGAATACTAAATTTCAGTTTTCTCTGGAAGTTTGAATTATTTTTTGGTAACTCTAAGCTTTTGTATTATAAGGAAAACTATTGCTCATGCAAGGCCTGAAAATAATGTCCTTATTGACATAAAGTGACTTTACTGAAGTCCCATTTCTAAGAATAAATTCAAATACAATACAGAAATGAAAAAGAATATCTTATGCACTTTTTCCATACACCTTTATATCTGCTTTAAAATAATCTTGTTTTGTAGATCCAATGCTTTTGGGCTGCTGTTTTTGTGTGAAATTTCCAGTCTCATAGATAGAAATAAAGTGAGATAAACAAACAAAAAAAGAGAATACAGGGAAAACTGGCAACACACAGCTTTTGTGGGTGTTCACATTTTAAAACAGATGGAAAACTAAATATTGAAAGTCATGTTTTCTGATTACAAATAAACATTTAAGAGCAAGACAATTACATTTTGACAATTCTGGTAAAAATATTCTAAGGATTTTAATTGCTCTTAAGATAAATCTAGTTTTGAAAACCTTATGAAAAAACATGTTTTCTGCAGTACAGAAACTCTGTCATTTTGATCTTTCAATTATAACCACATTGAGAGACAGAGATCATTGTACTCTGATAGATTCATAAACATCTTGCTGACACACACAATCAGATTCCAGGCCTTGGGCATCATCAACACCCAATAAATGTTACCCAACTGACAGTGAAAATGGGAGAGGTTATGCAGAGAAGACACTTGAAATTAATTATTTTTTATAGCAAACTATTGATGGAAATGAGTATACAGAGTTTTTAAGTAAAATGTTGACTTACTTAGTTTCTCATGTTAGTTGTATCACTTGTATGGGAACACCTACACTAAACATATTTAGGGTGTTTTCCTTCTATTCTAAGGTTGCTTTTATGAGCAATCTTATGAGAAATGTAGTAAGAAGATCTTTTTTTTTTTCTTTTTTTCCCACAATATGTCTGTCCAAATTACTGCCAGCAGGCTGAATGACCAAGAGTTCATGTGCTTAGAATTATCTTAAACAAGGAAATGGTTTCTCACTGTATAATATTTAGCTGCAGTCAAGTTCACCTATTTTTTTTTTTATTGCCAGTTGTAGGCAGAAGTGCTATTTTCTAATTCATCTAATAGACATTTGAGAAATGTCTGACTTGCATGGCATATAAAAGATAGACCCATTAAAATTCTCCAGATACAGTAAAAGATTTCTGAACAGCTGGCACAGCACAGAGTCCATGGTGCTGTCTCCTCATGCTTGAATCTGTGGGAGAACACTCCAAACAATTACTGCCCTTCAGCTGGATGCAGGCTTTCAGTCTCTATGTTCTAATCTTTCCTTTGGAATTTCAGATACCCAGTGTGACTTTCCCAGTGTATGACTCCTTTGAAAAGAAATAACTATTGTAATAGTTCCTCTACTTTGCTGCAAACTGCTCCATGGATGGCATGTGTGCCCAGAAAGATGTTAATAGATATTCCGTGAAATTCAGAGTTTTAGCTAAAATACCACCATCCATCTGCCAGTTTGTTATATTGTAGTGACTTGCATGTTGTTATGCTAGAAGTTATGCCAGTAGTTCAAATACCAGCAGAGTCAACTAGGATGTACAGGTTTTACAGAGCTTCCAGACTAAGACAGAGTAGGAAGAAAGGCCAGGCTATTTATTTCCAAAAACTGCCCAATGAAAACTTTATGGATAACATAATATTGTCTGATATAGAACTGAAGGATGAGCCCACTAGTTTAGAAAGCACTACACAAGCCCTATTAATGGACTGAAATATACCAATGATCATGAAAATGGCACAAGACTGAACAATGTGTTGTTCTGTTATAACCAAGATTGCCAAGTTGGAGCTGACTCAATAGCAACCAACAACCAGCAACAAGAATAACTAAAATAAGTCTAGGTGTGCTATTTGCTGAGTCCCATTTGGAAGATCACTATACCAGGACCCCTTTGTTCCTTCATCCCTTGTGTCTACAGCTACTTTACAAACATATAACCCTGCATGAAACTGACAGAACCTTGCCTCAAGTGTATCAGTTCTCTCTCTTATCACTCTCATGAAATCTGCAAGAGCCAGGGCATTAACTCCTTATAGGACTACATTTGCTCAGCCAGCGACAGGACACAGGATAAAAGTTGCCTTCTTCATCTCTCAGTGGAAAATGCTGAACTTCATTCTACATGGTTCTTTAGAGGGTTCCAGAAAGAACTAGCCTAGTTTTAGTGACTGGCTCACTAACACACTCTTGTATTGATTTCTTCTTTCCATATTTTACTCCTCCTAGGCCCCATCTCCTGTTCTTTCCAAAGTAAGCCACCTCAGGCAAGCCCTTGTCTCACAGATATGGCTTCTTGGGTAGGATGGGTAGACTCAGACAATCACAATGAACATTAACATACTGAAGTCTCTAAGAGGTCTTGCATTTAAAAAATAAATAACACAAAAACAAAAAACAGTGTTGTATTATCCACTGTTTTCCAGTTAATAGCTGTAGAATCTTTCCTCCATTAGAATATTGTTAATAAAGTCAGAATTTTTTCAAAACCTGGGCGAGGACAGAATCAAGAGCATGCAACTTGTGGAGTCATACAGGGTATCGCACTTGCTTTAATGTTCTACTATCTACTTCCGTAGTGATACTGCCTCGGAAACCCAAGGAGGGGTCACTATGAGTCGGGTCTAACTCGACGGTACATACGAATAACAACAACATCTTAATAATTTGTGAACAAGGGGCACTAGATTATCATTTTGCTCTGGGTGGGGCAAATTGCAAGAAATTAAGATTAGGAAGTCTTTTGCAAGCCTATAGTTCTTATAGTTGAAAGAACATGGCACTAATACCATGGGGTTCTAACTGTGTCTTTGCTGCATTTTACTCTACGCACTTGAGTTAGTGATTGGACCTGTCTGTGCCTTAGTTTCTTTGGCTACAAATGACTTGGTGGGTTAGATTAGAGGCCCTCCTCCTTGGCTGAGGTTAAATTAAAATTATCTGAGGAGTTTTGAGAAATATCAATGCTTGGGTCCCTTCAGTTCATTTAGTTAAGGATAGGACTTTGTCAGAAATATTTTAAGGAACTCCTCAGTGGTTGGGATATTTAGCCAGGGTTGAGAACACAAGGCAGGATTATGTCCAAGTTTCCATCCAGTTCTGATTCTGTGTGTGTGATTATAGTTCTAATACAGATCAGGTGTCAGGCTCCCAAATCTCCACATTTCCATTTTGTAACAGAATGAATTATCAAGAGAACACTGAAAGCTTTTTAGCATGGTGTTGGGGGAAAAAGTTTCAATTTTAAAAGGAGTTTATTGTTGGAAGGGATCTTGGTTGTTTATAGCCCATCTTCACACGTACTATATCACAGTCTTTATAATACTCTAGCTCTACACACAGGCACTTTTTTTTTTTTTAAGAGTTGTAGGAGAGGGAAGCAGAGTTTAAAAGAAAGAGGAAACCCAAATTGCTTTCATGTGAAGAATTACTCAAGTATGCTATGAAAACAAAGAAACAAGCAAGCAAACAAAAGTAATTATTGAACTACCATATATTTCAAGAAAAAAAAATAAAATAAAAAAGCTCCACATTAAAGCATCACCAGAACCATGTGGAGGTTTGCAGAGTTTGGGTAGAATTAGGTGCTCTTATTTGGGGAGAGAATAACTGAATTATAGGCGAAAAGAAAAAAGATCTTATAAAAACAATGATTAAGTAACTACTTCTATCCAGAATATGAGGGAGGTCTAATTGATATGCAAAATGTGGTTAAATGCCATCAAGTCTGTTTCAACTCCTAGCAACCTTATGTGCAACAGAACGAAACACTGCCTGTTCCTGCTCCATCCTCACAATCATTGGCGTGCTTGAGCCCATCATTGCAGCCACTGTGTCAATCCATCTCATTGAGGGTCTTCCTTTTTTGTGGTGATCTTCTACTTCAACAAGCATAATATGCTCCTCTAGGGACTGATCCCTTCTGACAACATGACCAAAGTATGAGAAATGAAGTCTGACTTTTTAAGGAGCATTCTGGCTGTACTTGCTCCAAGACAGAGTCATTTGTTCTTCTAGCAGTCCAGAGAATATTCAATATTCTTTACCAACACCACAATTTAAATGCATCAATTCTGCAGGCTTCCTTATTTATTGTCCAGGTCTCACATGGAAATGAGACTCTTGAAAAGACCATGGCTTGGGTCAAATGTACCTGAGTCTTTAAAATGACATCTTTGCTCTTAAACACTTCCAAGAGTTCTTTTGCAGCAGATTTGCCCAATGCAATACATTATTTAATTTCTTGACTGATGCTCCCATAGACTCAAGTATACCAAGATTGTGAGGATGGTGCAGGACCAAGCAGTGATTCTTTTTGTTGTACACAGGGTCTCTGTGAGTCAGAACAAAGTGTATAACACCTAACAACAACAACTTCCATAGGCATTGATTATGGATCCAAGTAAAATTAAACCCTTGACAATTTCAATTTTTCTCCATTTATCATGATGTTCACAGAGTCACTGTACCAAAAAGAACTGATTGATCTTCATCCATTTCAGGAAGTGGCATATGATCTAGAACCAATGGTAATGAAGGAAGAAGTCAAAGCTGCAATGAAAGAACTGGCGAAGAACAAGGCTCCGGGAATTGATGGCATACCGATTGAGATATTTCAACAAACAGATGCCCCATTGGAGACACTCACTCAGTTATGCCAAGAGATTTGGAAGACAGCTACCTGGCCAACTGACTGGAAGAGATCCATATTTGTGCCCATTCCAAAGAAAGGTGATCCCACAGAATGTGGAAATTATAGAACAATATCATTAATATCGCACACAAGTAAGATCTTACTGAAGATAATTCAGAAACGTTTGCAGCAGTATATTGACAGAGAACTTCCAGAGGTTCAAGCCGGATTCAGAAGAAGATGTGGAACAAGGCATATCATAGCTGTTGTCAGATGGATCTTGGCTCAAGACAAAGAATACCAGAAAGTAAATTGTGTTTTATTGACTGACTGCCTCTTGGTCTATATACAGATTCTTCATGAGCACAATTCTCAGAAAACTCACTGTCTTGGAGTCGGATCCAACTCTTAGTGACCCCTCCTTGGGTTTCCTAGGTGGTATCACTATGGAAGTAGATTGCCCAACCTTCCTTCCGAGAAGTGGCTGAACCACCAGCTAGTGGGTTTGAACCACCAGCCTTCTGTTTAGCAGTCAAATGCCTTAGGCATTACACCACCAGAGCTCCCATGAGCACAATTAAGTTTTCTGAAATTCCCACTTTTCACAATGTTATCCATAATTTGTATGCTCCACACAGTTGAATGCCTTTGCATAGTAAATAAAACACAAGTAAACATTTTTCCCCCCTTGTATTCCTTGCTTTCAGCCAAAATCCATCTGACCTTAGCAACGATATTCCTCATTCCATGTGTCCTCGTCTGAATCTGGCATGAATTTCTTGTGGTTCCCTATTGATTTATTGCTGTAATCATTTTTGACTTATCTTCAGCAAAATTTTATTTATGTGTGATATTAATGACATTGTTTAATAGTTTCCCCATTCCACTGGATCACCTTTCTTTGGAATGGGCACAAATATCGATCTCTTCCAGCATGTTGGCCAGGTAGCTGTGTTCCACATTTCTTAGCATAAATGACTGAGTGCTTCCAGTGCTGCATCCATTTGTTGAAACATCTCAGTGGGTATTTGGTCAATTCCTGGAGCCATGTAAAGTGGGTATTAGAAGAGACCCTGAAACTTGCTCTTGAATGGAGAGTAGCTAAAGTGAATGGAAGAAATGATGGAGTAAAAGAGCTGAACAGAAGGGCAGCTCGAGAGGACAAAGGAAAGTATTACAATGAAATGTGCAAAGACTTGGAGTTGGAAAATTAAAGGGGAAGAACATGCTTGGCATTCCTCCAGCTAAAAGAACGGAAGAGAAAAATCCAATTCTGGAGCTGTAGTATTGAAGAATTCTAGTAGTGACTAGAGGTCGCTTGCAAGCAGCCATCTAGATGCAACAATGGGTCTCTCCTATGCAGAGAAAAGAATGAAGAAAACCAAAGATGCTTGGAAATAATTAGTCCAAGGGACTAGTTGACCATGTGATCCTCAGCCTGTATGACCATGAGATCAGAAGAACTAGATGGTGCTCAGCTACACTGTCAACCACTTGGTAAGGGATCAGTGCAGGAGGTCCTGGATAGAGTGGGAGAACAATATGGAACAAAACTCAAAATCATAAAAACAAAAAAGACCAGGTTTACTTGTCCTGTTAGAGCCTGGTGAGACCCTGAGTTCCCAGTTACCCTTCTGGTGAGACCCTGAGTTCCCAGTTACCCTTCAGGAACTGAACTCACTCCCGTGGCTGCCAGCCAAACAACAGACAGGCATAAATGGTGAACAGTTACATCACGTAGATACACTCCTTAGAGAGATCAGTCAATCATGGGAGAGCAGAAGGGCAGTGTTTGCACAGAGAGATAGGTTGGGGGCTAGGAGTGTATAGGAAAGAAGGACACAGGGAAGAGGTAACTACAGGGAGGAAGTGGAAAGAGAGCTGTTACACTGTGGGGAATTGCAGCCAATGTCATCAAACAAAATGTGTATGAACTCCTGTATGGAAAATGAATTTGCTCTGTAAACTTTCACCCAAATCACAATAAAAATTAAAACAACAACAACAAAAAACAAAACAAAATATTGAACGAAGCAGGAAGCATCAAAAGATGATGGAAAGAATGCACAGAGTTACTGTACCAAAAAGAATTGGTTGACATTCAGCCATTTCAGGAGGCAGCATATGATCAAGAACCTATGGTATTGAAGAAAGAAGTCTAAGTTGCACTGAATGAATTGGTGAAAAACTATGCTCCAGGAATTGATGGCTACCCATTGATATGCAAAATAGACTCATATTATTTGATAGAAAATTATCTGACCTTTTCTGATAGTGTCGACTGTAATCATTAACCATTTGCTATATATATGTTGAAAGTTGGAGTCTCTAAAACCTAGCTTTTATATTATTGGTATGCACTTCATTGTGTCTTTCCTACATACTAATTATATTTTGGGGAGCTCTGGTAGCATAGTGCCTAAAGCACTTGACTGCTAACCAGAAGGCTGGCTGTTCAAACCCACCAGCCACTCCTCGGAAGGAAAGTTGGGCAA
>NW_006921674.1:2625839-2631775 GCF_000298275.1 Orycteropus afer afer | reverse complement strand
GTCCCGAGTTACATTCTGGACCAATGTACCTCCTGCACAGTCACCTCTCAATCTGTAAGTGGAGTTTGTGTGTTGCTATGATACTGAATAGGTTTCAGCAGAGCTTCTAGGCTTGAGTAGACTAGAAGAACGGGCCTGGTGATGTACTCCTGAAAATCAGCCACTGAAAACCCTGTAGACCACCAAGGCCCAGTCTACAACTGACAGTGGAAATAGCACAAGACCAGGCAGTGTTTCCTTCTGTTTGTTGTGCATAGAGTCACCATGAGTTGGGGACTTACTTGATGGGAGTTAACAACAATATTTATCTACTTAAACTCATAGCACATCAGTGAGAATGTCCATAAAATGAAGTTTCTTTTTTACTTTTCGTAGTTATATAGCAATATAAGAGCAAAACACCACACCCTCGATTGTTGGTTTCTTCATTGAATGTAAGTTCTGCAGACTGTGTGCATCACTTTGTGCAGAAGAAGTCTGACTGTCATTTATTTAGAGAAATGCATGCCCTCACCAGCTGCCATAGTCATTGAGCTTTTATTCTTTCTTTTCCTTTTTATTCAACCTCAGAAATTTGAATTCTTTCAGGTCTATGAATCAGATGATATCAGGCAGACAATCATTCTATTGTTGTTGTTTGCATGATTTGCTAGAAACGTCTTTCTTTGAACTTCACTCTGATCTCTCTATAATGTCAAACCTTAGGTGAACTTTTTACACATTCAAATATATTTTCTGTTCTAGATCTAATTTTTGTTTCTGACCATGAAAGTTCAGGTGTACTTTGTAAATTTTGTGGTAAAAGAAGTGAGGTTGACATCCCAGCTATCTTATTGAGAAGAGGATGAAGTTTTATTTAGCAATTAAATAGATGAGAAAAGAATG
The DNA here is from genome assembly GCF_000298275.1 of Orycteropus afer afer. Taxonomy (NCBI): domain Eukaryota; kingdom Metazoa; phylum Chordata; class Mammalia; order Tubulidentata; family Orycteropodidae; genus Orycteropus; species Orycteropus afer. The sequence goes on along the minus strand of NW_006921674.1, from coordinate 2,630,890 downwards.
GATTAGACAGCTTCAATGTTCATTTTTGTGAAATATGACAAAGAGACTTCATTGATATTCTGCATTCTTTATACTCCAGGCAGATGTCAGTGGAATGACATGATAAAATGATAACATTGTATTGAGATAGAGAACTGGATTTGGAAAGAATCTAGCAATCTTGTGCTGATTCTCCATTCCATGACTTAGCTATATTTCATGTTTTATATTTTATAAAACAAATGATAAAAGAGTAACATGTTATACTTAAAATTTATGTGCCACACTTCTCTAGCATATGTATTATGCACATCATTATCCTAAATCTTTATACTATTCTTTTATATTTTATAGACTGAGAAACTAGGATGCAGAAAGCTAAATATCTTGCCTGTAGTCATTTCACTCAGTGTTCATAAATCTTTTCAGTTATTTTGGGTTGATCACTTTGCCTTTCAGGCATTTTTCTAGTCTGAGCCATTTTAATAAGTTTATATTTAAAAAAAACTTCATGGTAATACTTTTTATATCTATCACTATATAGAAAAGAACAATCTGCCTGCTTTGTTGAATATAATTTTATGATGCAATATTTAAAGGAAAAAGAAAGACTATTAGTGACTGTTATGGTATCCAATAATGTAATTTATGTCTAAAATCCAATTCCTTGGATCTCTGAATATCTACTGAGCTGTTTCATATAGTCTACTTCCTCATTAAGCACTTGACTGCTAACCAGAAGGCTGGCGGTTCAAACCCACCAGCCACTCCTCGGAAGGAAGGTTGGGCAATCCTACTTCCGTAGTGATACTGCCTCGGAAACCCAAGGAGGGGTCGCTATGAGTCGGGGCCTACTCGACGGCACATAACAACTTCCTCATTAGTCCCCTTTGAAATTGATACAACATTTTTATAGTGCAGGCCTGATTTGAACTCCTAAATTAATATCTGTCCATATTTAAAACTTAGCAATTCTTATGACAACAAACACATTATTTCTTATATCTAGCAGGCTCATTACTATAGTGATAAACTTTTTAGCCTTGGAATTTTATAGTAAGAACTAAGATGAAAATCTCCTGAAATCATAATTTTATTTGTTGTTGTTGTTGTTTAGATGTGTTTTAAATGGAGCATTATGTAAGAGATACTGAATTATATACAGAAAAATATATTTTACACACTCAAAATGGACATAATTTTTGAGAGTACACCCATTTGGATATTTAGGGGTAACAAATGGAGTCTCTGGGTGGTGCAAACAGTTTGCACACTCAGCTGCTCACTGAAATTTGGAGGTTTGAGTCCAGAGGTGGCTCAGAAGAAGGGCCTGGGGAGTTACTTCAGAAAAATCAGCCATTGAAAATCCTAGGAAACACACTTCTACCCTGACAGACATGAATTGGAATCACCTCCACAGCAACTGGTTTTCTTTTATGAAAGTAATGATTACTAGAATTTACATAGTGACAACAACAACAATAAATGCTCTTTTTGGATATTAAAAAAAAATTATTTATCCTGGTTTGTTCAGATTTGTGGCATAGGAATAGTCTGAGAAGGAGATATTCTACCATGAAGTCCTTGATGCTTATCTGGGCCCTGATCCATATGCTAACCTTGCCCCTTACCTGTCAAATTTTAGCAATTATCTTGCACTCGCCAGATTCTGAGGCCCCATTCTCTTTGATCTATTGAAATTTTTGCTTTTCAGCTCATCTCCTCCTTGGGAAATGCTCTTTGTCCTTGGACTTGGGAACTCTGAAAGCTTGGTTCTCCTCCTGTATCAATCACTGTCTTTTCAGAGTCTGCTCTTCCTTCTTTTTCTTTCCCGGTCTGGTAGCCCTACTCAAGTTCAGTCCTCAGCCTTTTGTTCTTCCTTTTTCTCACCTTGAGCTTTCATTCATGCTCATGACTTCAACTCTCTTTCACCTGCATACATGAATAAGACTTCTGAAATGTTTTCCAATGCATTTTATGTTCCCTATTTTGTTTTCATTTTCTGCAGACTTTCTACCATTAAGGCCAAGCTATGAAACAGATTTACTGATCTAAGAGAGGGAAGAAAAGATCCTGTCTACAACTAAGAAATCATTTTTCAGCTTTTAGTTTCAGATTTGATATTGTTAGACATAGAGAGACAATAGATTTAAAAGCTTAACTTCAAGAGAGAAAAGAGTATTTCTCTGTTTTCTAAAGAAAGAGTTTTATACCATTAAGAAATAGAGCTTAAAAGACAGATCCTAAAGAGGAAAGGATGAGATTATGATTTTTAGAAGTCTTTTGCAATACCGAAATGGAGAGCCATCCTTGTGCTGGGAAGAGATACTAAAATAAAGGGGAAGACCAAAGTTCAGAGGGAAGCACTCTGGCCCCTTCCTGGAGGTTAAAACCTTTGAGATGAAAGGCTGTTGCAAAATACTTGGATAAAGTTGGAGTATTCTGAGAACTTCATGACTTTTCAAGGTATAACCTAGGGGACTAGTATGACTTTTGGAGATGCCTTATATTGAATATTCTCATGTCCATCATGATATGGGAATGGTAGGGTAGTAAAGCTTAATTTAGATAGCCTCAGCAGGTAGATTTGAAGGCAACTTCACTGGATCTAGGATGCTTCAGAATGATGCAGAGAAAGCAACAGAGAATTTCAGGGTTTCTAAGGGCTAAGAGTGCTCTGGTAGCATAGTGGCTAAAGGCACTTGACTGCTAACCAGAGGTGGGCGGTTCAAACCCACCAGCCACTCCTGGGAAGGAAGGTTGGGCAATCTACTTCCGTAGTGATACTGCCTCGGAAACCCAAGGAGGGGTCGCTATGAGTCGGGGCTGACTCGACGGCACATAACAACAACAACAACAAGGGCTAAGAGTGCCAGGAGGAATACAAGAGGCCATGAATAGTGATGAGGAGGCTGCAGCTCCAGCTCCACATTCTTGTGCTGGAGGCCCTGGCACCTACAGTAGTGCCAGAAGGATGCTCAAAAGTCCACATGGAATAGTCTTAATTTAGCAGATGCTAGTGTAGGACGAGAGCTCTCGTAGCATAGTGCTTAAGGCACTTGACTGCTAACCAGAAGACTGGTGGTTCAAACCCACCAGCCACTCCTTGGGAGGAAGATTGGGCAATCTACTGCTGTAGTGATACTGCCTCGGAAACCCAAGGAGAGATCGCTATGAGTCAGGTCTGACTTGACGGCACATTAACAACAACAACAATGGTGTAGGACATCCAAGGATGAGATAAACCAAGGTAAAATTCAGCAGGCAAAGCAAAATCCAGAGGAAGCCATTGGACTGAGTAACCTTCCTCATGAAAGCCACTCATATCATATATGGTTTCTGGAATCCAGATGCAAAATTGGAAAGAGGAGAAGGAAGGTTGACACTTGAGAGAGATACATAAACAAACAAACAAACAAACAAAAAAAAACAAAACCTGTATAGTTGGGTAATTAACTCAAGGGGCTTGTTTCAAAATCAGTAGTGATCAGTAGTGTCTGTAATTCATTTCATAAGCATGGTCAGCTATTTTTCCACCATCAACAGCCATGTCCTAACATCCACAGGTGCAGTGTGCTGTATTTGGGTCTGTTGCTAATTAAATAAGGACTTGAGTCCTACCCCCTTGAAGCTTAACAATCTGTTGTCAGTGTTTCCAAGCCAGCTCTCTCATTAGTAGTGCACCCTCCAGTATCCAGTGGATGTGACCTCAACATGCTAAACTCGGCTTGTGTCACTTAACTCGTTGTTTTCCTAAACTCACTACTCTCTCAATCACACCCTCACACTTACCTCATAATTGATGAATTTTCTTTAAATCTTCCTTCTGCTCTGACTTCCTTAGAGCCCATCTCCAAGCATTCCTTTAATTTTCTTTATAGAATCTTATAGAATCCTTCATACCTGTTCCTTGATTCCATTTTCATTGCCACCACAATAATTCAGGTAACTGAATAAATATAACAATGTCATCAACCATCACAACATTAATTTATTCCCATCCTAAGCTTAGAAACATTCAGTGCATGCAGAGTTGATCCCTCATTATTTAGTATGACCCTCAAGTTTCCTGATGTCCCAATACCCACTATTAGTTTCATATTACTGCTGTAGCAGTTTACTGCAAACCAAGTAGCTTAACACACAAAAAAATGTATCTTTTGCAGTTCTGGAATTCAGAAGTGTAAAACCAAGATGTCAGCTGTCTGCATTCGTTTAGAGAACCCATTTCCTTGCCTTTTTCAGCTTCTGGAGGCCACTGCATTCCTTGGCTTATGGTTCCTTCCTTGCATTAGCCCAATCTCTTGCTTGCATTGCATTGTCACCTTCTAGTCATTCGGATCTCTTGCCTTCCTCTTATAAAGACCCTGCTCTTTACATTAGCCCACCTTGATAATCTAGGCTAATCTCCCCATCTCAATATCTTTAATCACATATGCAAAATCCCATTTGCCATATAAGGTAACAATCACAGATTCCAGAGTTTAGTATGTGGACATCTATTTCTCAGCCTGTCACACCCACTAACCATTCCAGGCTATCTTCCACTGCGTCAATCTCTGCTGTAGCCAGACTCTTCTGAATGATGTCCCTTGGATGGACCTTGCATATTCTCATCTCAACACCTTTGCTCTTGACTTTTCCCATATTTGGGATGTTTTTGCCTGTTAACAGCAACTTAAATTCTACTCATCCTTCAGTTCTCTGCTTCCTTTCCTTATCACCCCAGCCCACGATGATTTTCTTTTTACTGGAGTCTTCTAATTGTCATTTTATTTACCACATGGGGAGGAGGACATTTACTATATATTATCTTGTATTGTGGTGTAGTGCCTAAGGCATTTGACTGCTAACCAGACGGTGGGTGGTTCAAACCCACCAGCCACTCCACTGAAGGAAGACTGGGCGATCTACTTCCATTGATTTTACATGGATTTTAGATGTTCAAGGAAATAAAGACATATTTAAGTGTTACGCCACTCCTTGTAAGGAAGGTTGGGCAATCCTACTTCCGTAGTGATACTGCCTCGGAAACCCAAGGAGGGGTCGCTATGAGTCGGGGCTGACTCGAC
>NW_006921674.1:2624503-2625739 GCF_000298275.1 Orycteropus afer afer | reverse complement strand
GACTCGACGGCACATAACAACAACAACAACAACTTCACTGAAAAGAATTTAAAATCTCACAATAAATTAAAAAAATATATTTTTTTAGGTCAATATGATGTGTTTGAAAGAGCATGGATCTTTGAATCATAATGTCCTCAGTTGAATTATAGCTGTTTCCCTTTTGAGGTGTATGTTTTGTTGTTGTGTGCTGTCTCATCAATTCTGACTCATAGTGACCCTATATGAGAGTAGAACTTCCCCATATGGTTTCCTAGGCTATAAAAACCTTATAGGAGCTTTTCTCCTGAGAAGCTTCTGGTAGATTCAAAACACCAACCTTTCGGTTAGCATCCAAGTGCTTAACTACTGGGCCACTAGAGCTCTTTTTGAATTGTACAACCTGGGCAATTTTCTGATCTCCGCTGAAATTCATGTCTTCTGTCATTAAAATGGAGATATTTTCATTGTAAGATTGACTCAATATGCAAATGGATATAGATTGTGAAAATATAGATTGTGAAATGTCTGGTTCATAATGGGAACTCAATAAAATCTATGTGATTATGAACATTTGAAAAAAACATCGTCTGTGGGAGGACTGAGAGAATATCTAGGCAGGTAAGTCTTTATGGAGAAAGTGGAATTTGAGTTAGGCCATGAGATTTGTGTATAATTTGCTCTTTGAAGATAGAAAACAGGATTTCAGTGATAGGAATTTGGTTCCTAATGATGTAATCACATAAGCAGTTGGGGACTGGGCATGATAGATTCCAAGGAAGGTTTAAAGTAAAGGCTAAACAGTCTGATGGCTGGACTAGTGTTCATGCTGTGAAAAGGCAGTGATTCATTCACAAGCCTTAGTCTAGACCTTCATCGTTTCTCACCTGTGCTATTAAAAGGTGTATTAAGGTAGAAACTGTGTTGTTATGTTGTTGTTGTTATGTGCCTTCGAGTCGGCCCCTGTATGCTCTGTTTATTTCTGTATCTCTTGCATCAAGGCAGAACTTAGCACATATTAACATTCAGGAAATGTCTGCTGAATACACAGAGAAGCACAGGAAGATAAACCTTACTACATAATTCCTTTTTCCTTTCACTAAAAATAAAATGATCTTAAGACTTAGATATCTTGGTGTTCCAGCAAGATGGTGGACTAGGCAGAAAGACTGCACAGACCCTCTTCAACAAAGGAAAGGGAAACCAATTAACACAGACACATAAGATAATCTTGGACCCCTGAGCCTTGAAGGGAAG
>NW_006921674.1:2613625-2623508 GCF_000298275.1 Orycteropus afer afer | reverse complement strand
TGGTTATTCAATTGTAATTTGTGTCTAACTGAGTGGGAGACAACAACAGTCCTCATAAGACACAACTACACCCATGCCTCCTGCAACTTCACTTACTGAGCGAGAGCCACTACTTCCTTCTCCACCAACTGGCCAATGATAAAAAACCACCAAGAAGAGCCTGAATCACCCTTGGCTGCTCTTCACAGTTAACAGAGATCTAAATACAACAATGCCACGATGCCTTGGAGATGACAGACCATCACAGTCCACACAAAGAAGCAGGATAAAGTGATAGAAACAAGGGAGCAGGATACAGACCCAGAACACATCCCTGAGGAAGAAGCAGCTTTGGAACTCTCTGATAAGGAATTCAAAAGACTTAGATATCTTGTAGAGTTTCTAAGTTTTAGCTCCCCTCCCACCCAAAATCCTGTAGTGAGGACTATAAATGTGAAGACATAAGTTATCTGCTGTGCTGGAAGCTGGAAATATATATTTAGGGGCTTCCAAAAATAGAATAAACAAAAGTATCTTGCATTATGAGTCTTGAAGTCATTTACCTGCAAAACTATTAGTTATTAATCATAGTCCTAAGGGTCTGAAACTTTGATTGCCTTGGTAATTTATGATGACAGTTTTGTATGTGGACTCAGGAAGATGGATCTGATAAATAATAAAATAAATTAACATTAAATTTGCATGTGTTTTATGGTTTTTAAACAAACATATTTTTGCATAATTTATACTATTCCTCACCATGTTCCTAGGAAGTTCTAATGAGTCTATGATGCATAAAATGGGTGTTGTTTTGAAGACTGATTGCTGTAGCTGATGAGAAAACTCCATACTCTTGATGTAAAAGAAGGCTGCTGGACATCAGAGCTTGACCTGATTTCTAATATCCACTCTGGTTTGAGAACTTTGGATCTTTCAATCTTCTTTTCTTTTTTCAAAAGATATATTCCAATGAGGGTAAAGAATGAAGTTTAATCATTAATAGGTTGATAACCATGGCAACACTGCTATAACCAGCATCATTTTCTATCTGAGCTAAGAATAGCATAGAATTTGAGGAGTTTTACTTTAAATATGATTTCTAAGACTAGAGGTTAGTAGATGAGAAGGATTAAAATGTTCCATTGTAATTGTTCAGCCATTTTTTTTTTTTCTCACAGATAATGAGAAATATATTATTGAGGTGTTAATGCTGCCAACATCAAATGTTATTGTTAGGTACCATCTAGTGGTCTAGTCACTCACAGTGACTCTCTGTACAACAGAATGAAATGCTGCCTAGTCCTGCAGCATCCTCACAATAGTGGCTATGTCTGAGCTCATTGTCACAGCCACTCTATCAATACATCTCATTGAGGTTGTTCCTCTTTTTCCCTAACCCTCAATTTTACTAAGCATGATGTCTTTCTCCAGGGACTGGTCTCTCCTGATAACATGACCAAAGTGTGAGAGACAAAGTCTGGCCATTCTCATGTTTAAGGAGAATTTGGGCTGTATTTCTTCCAAGACATATTTGTTCATTCTTCGGGCAGACCATGAGATAGTGAATATTTTTTTTGCCTACACCACAATTCAAATGCATCAGTTCCTCTTTGGTCTTCCTTATTCTTTGCCTAGATTTCACACACATATGCATCTTTCCTTTTTAACACTTTAAAGAGATCATTTACAACAAATTTGTCCAAAGCATTATGTTGTTTGATTTCTTGACTGATGCTTTCATGGGCATTGACTGAGGATCCAAGTAAAATGAAATCCTTGACACCTTCAGTCTTTTCTCGGTTTATCATGATGTTGTTTGTTGGTCCAATTGTGAGGATTTCTGTTTCCTTTATGTTTAGGCGTAATCCATGCTAAAGGCTATAGTCTTTGATCTTCATTAGTAAGTGCTTCAAGTCCTCTTGGCTTTCAGCAAGTAATATTGCATCATCTGCATATTTTAGGTTATTAATGAGTCTTCCTCCAGGCCTGATACTGCATTCTTCTTCATAAAGTCCAACTTCTAGGATTATTTGCTCAGCATACAGATTGAATAAATATGGTGATAGGATACAATCCTGATTTTATACCATGCAGTATCTTCTTGTTCTGTTTGAACAATTGTCCTTGGTCTATGCACAGGTTCTGCACGAGCACAATGAAGTTCTGAAATTACCATTTTGAACAATGCTATCCATAATTTTTTGCGATCCACACAGTCAAATGTCTTTGCATAGTTAACAAAAAACGGTAAACATCTTTCTTCTCTGCTTTCAGCTAAGATCCATGAGACATCAGCTATGATATCCCTCATCCCACATCCTCTTCTGAATCTGGCTTGAATTTATGGTAGTTCCCTGTCTATGTACTGCTGCAACAGTTTTTAAATTATCTTTAGCAAACTTTCCTTGTGTATGATATTAATGATAATTAATTTGATAATTTCTGCATTCTGTTGTATCACCTTTCTTTGGAATGGGCACATAGTGGTAGGACAAGTTGCTGTCTTCCAAATTTCTTGTCATAGACAAAGTGAGGACTTCTGGCATGGCATTTGTTTGTTTAAACATCTAAATTGGTATTCAATCAATTTCTGGCAACCAATGCCTTCAGTGCAGCTTAGACTTCTTCCTTCCATATCATTAGTTCTTGAAAATTTCTTCTGCAATGTTTGAACCAAGTCTTTTTGGATTAGTGATTCTGTGTATTCCTTCCATCTTTTGATGCTGCTTGCGTCATTCAGCGTAGAGCCCTTCAATATTTCAACCCAAAGCTTAAAGTATTTCTTCTGTTCTTTCAGCTTTAGAGATGCAGAGTGTGTTCTTCCCTGTTGTTTTTCTAATTCCAGGTTTTCACACACAAAAATATTCAAAACCAAACCCACTGCCGTTGAGTTGATTCCAACTCATAGCAACATAGTGTAACAGAGTAGAACTGCCCCAAAAAGTTTCTAAGGCTATAAATCTTTACAGATGTAGATTGCTACATCTTCCTCCCAGAGTGCCTGGTGAGTTTGAACTTCTGACATTTTGGTTAGCAGCTGAGCTATTAAACACTGAACCACCAGGGCTCCTACATTTTTGCATGTTTCATTTTATTAGTTTACTTTGTTTTCTCTAGCTGCCATTTGAAATCTTCTGTTCAGCTCTATTACTTCATCATTTCTTCAATTTGCTTTAGCTCCTCTACATACATGCAAGAGCAAGTGTCAGAGTCTCTTTTGACATCCATTTTGGACTTTTCTTTCTTTCCTGTCTTTTTAATGACCTTTGACTTTTTTCTTGTTGATGTTCATGATGTTGTCCTACAGCTCTTCTGGCCTTGGGTCATTAGTGTTCAATGTGCCAAATCTTTTCTTGAGCAATTAGTGATCTGTTCTGCAGTTGGTCCCTAGCCTTGTTCTGACTGATAATATTGAGCTTCTCCATTGTCTTTCCACATATGTAGTTGATTTGATTCCTGTGTATTCCATCTGGCAAGGTCCATGTTTATAGTCACTATCTATGTTGAAGAAAGGTATTTTCAATGAATAGGTAATTGGTCTCACAAAATTCTGTCATGCAACCTCTGGCATTCTTTCTATCACCAAGGCCATATTTTATAACTACTGGTGCTTCTTTATATCCATCTTTATCATTCTAATCACCAATAGGTATCAATACATTTTGAATGCATGTATGACAAATTTCAGACTGCAGAAGTTGGTAAATGTCTTCAATTTCTTCAACTTTGGCATTAGTAGTTGGTGCATAAATTTGAGTAATAATCATATTAACTGGTTTTCCTTGTAGGTCTATGTATATTATGGTATCACTGAGAGTGTTGTACATGAGGATAGATCTTGAAATGTTCTTTTTGACAATTTGTGTGATATTGTTTTTCTTCAATTTGTCATTTGTAGCACAGTAGACCATACAACTGTGAGATTCAAAATGGCCAATACCAGGACATTTCACAACACTTGCCTAGGATATTGATCTTTAAGCATTCTATTTCATTTTTGATAACTCTAATTTTCCTAGATTCATACTTTGCTAACTCCACATTCCCATTACTAATGGATGTTTGTGGCGTTTCTTCTCATTTTGAGTCATCAAATGTTATTTAGTACATTTCTACCAATCAGGCTAACATGTTAAAGGAATAGGTCATATTTTTATATAACAATTATTTCTACTGAGATTTAGAGAAATTGCTATACAGAAAATAAAAAAAAATTAGAAAGGTCACAATTTTGGGAAAATTTAAAAACCTATTTTATTTTTTTAACATATGTGCCAGAGCCTGCAATGTTGCTGTATCCATATTCTCTTATTCCCGGCTATGGCTATACTACATTTCTTATCCCCACTACTCCTTGCATCTATTGTTGTTGTTGTTATGTGCTGTGGAGTCAGACTCAACTCATAGCGACCCCTCCTTGGGTTTCCAAGGCAGTATCACTACGGAAGTAGATTGCCCAACCTTCCTTCCAAGGAGTGGCTGGTGGTTTTGAACTGCCAGCCTTCTGGTTGGCAGTCAAGTGCCTTAGGCACTATGCTAGGGGCCATATGACTCAGTCATTCAGTGGCCATGAAAGAAGAGATGAGTGTAACCTCTAGGCCAAAATGGTTAAACCTGGTGTATCTCTCTTTCTCTCATCCCTTGTCAGCTGGCTAGATGCAGATGATCTAACAAAGCACTCCAGGGTGCAAGAAGGTGATGTAGTCACTGAGGTTAAGGATCACTGTTCTCTGAATCAATGCATACAGCAGAGTCTCCCACTCACCATAACTATACTGTTATTTTTACAAGAAATATACTTGATTATCTCAAGCTACAGCTGTTATGGATTAAATTATTTTCCCCACAAATATATATTGAAGTCTTAACCCTTGTACTTGTGACCTTGTTTGAAAAAATGCGTCTTTTTTTTGAAGATGTTATCAGTTAACAAAGTCATATCAGGGTAGGTCAAGTTCTAGTCCTGGTCCTATAGATCTGGTATCTTATAAAAGAGGAGAACAGTCATAGAGACACACACACAGAGGGAAGGCATCATATGAACATCCAGCTACAAGCAGCCAAAGAACACCAAAGATTTCCATCAGGCACTAGAAGCTAGGAAAGAGACATAGAACAGTTTCTCTTTCAGAACTTGAAGAAAGAATTGACAAGGCCAATACCCTGATTTGAACTTCTAAACTCCAGAACTGTAAGACAATAAAGTTCTGTTCTTTAAAGCTACCTACTTCATGGTACTTTGTTACTGCAGTCCTAGGAACCTGAGATGGCTGTATTTAGGAGTTATTTGCTGCAGGCATTAGCTTGCAGGTGTGGGCTTTGGAACTTTGGATGTTCTTCTCCTATGGCTCAGGCTCAGGAAGTGATGTTTGTACATGGATTAGAATACATTCACAGGAATTTATTGCTTTCTTCTTTATCTAGTGAACCATGGCAGGGGCTGTGGACGTCTTGCCCATCCCTGTCTCTTTACCTGTACTTCTGGGGTCCCCATACCCAATACACAAAGTCAAAATCACATGTTCTGTCTTGAATACATAACACAGAATTGTGCATGGTCAAGTGGATTGTCAAAACCACTACTTGTTGACAAATTAAGAAGTTTATTTGAGTTGCTGCTTAAAACTCATTAATACTATCTTATTTGCTAATAGGTAAAATGTTAAATTAGCAGATTATACCATACAAACTACTAAAAGATGGAAGACAAGCACCCACACACTCTTACTTCCATTTATCTACTTTTACCATACTCTGCTTAATAAAATAGCTGCATTTCTTTTCTCGTTTATAAGTGCTAGAGATCTGGATTTATTTATTTTTTTAATGTGGTATAGATATAGTGGTAAACTCCTTTATGACACATGGGTTTTTGTTATATAACTTTCTTTAATAGTATGCCTAATGTTCAAGAAAAAAAGCAATCAACACCTCTTAGAACGCAAATATTTCAACATTTGGAAGATCTGTGTAAACCTGAGGAAAATTTGTTCTCATGTATGAATTCTTAATTGCCAAAATAACTTAATTTTACTTCATATTTCTTCAAGAAATATAAAATGGGGAGGATTAATTATACAATTATCTGGGTCTTAAATCACTTACCTTGTTGTGTTGTTGTTATGTGCCATCGAGTTGAGCCCAACTCATAGCAACCCCTCCTTGGGTTTCCGAGGCAGTATCACTATGGAAGTAGATTGCCTCATCTTCCTTCCGAGGAGTTGCTGGTGGGTTTAAACTTCCAGGCTTCTGGTTAGCAGTCAAGTGCCTTAGCCACTATGCTACCAGAGCTCCCAAATCACTTACCTTAGACTTAGCTTTCTTTTACTCATTCACCTATGAAAGTGTTGCTGAAAGTATTTGTAAGAAAGTGACATATAGGATGATTTAAAAGTGATCTTCTACATAAAAGTTATTTATTTCCCTTCTACTTTTGAATTAGGGGACATTATCTATTTGGTTCTTGGTAAGAAGGATCTACAGCTCCAAATCTAAGCATCAGGCCTGGGTACATCATGCCTCTTGCAGAATTGGGAGTGACAAATGATCCTTGGACAAGGCTGATGAGAGGCAGAGTGGAGTAAGGTGAAGGCAGAGACATGGAAGTGAGAGTGTGGGTCCTTGTCTTCCCTCTTATAGTGGTTTGAATGTGTGGTAGTTATGTTTGTGTGTCAACTTGGCTGGGCCTGGTTGAGTGGCTGGCAGCTGGTGGTAGTTATTCTCCATGATGAGACTGGCAATCAACTCCATAATGGGATCTACCACAAGTATCTGGGTAGCTGCCTTTGGGGTGTGGTCTGCTTCCTGTGTATGAAAAGCTTTGAGAATGGTCCCTAGGTTATGGCACGCTTGGACCCTGCATGTAACCTTGTCGTTGCTCGGCAGCCTGCTATGCTCTGTCGACCTTGGGACTTACAATGGACTTAAGTTAATGGCCTGCTGTGTGATTTGATAACATCGGGACTGTGCCTTTTTACTTGACAAACTTGGGGCTTCTCAGCCTCAGCAGCCAGCAGCTGTCTGATTGAAGAAACACCTCTAGCTCCAGTGGGCTGGGAGCAGGAGGCAGAGCTGGACCCCAAGGTTGAGGGGCTTTCACCCAGCCCCTAGAGCCTGGCACTTTGAACTTGGACTTAAAGCCTGCAAATTATAAGAATAAACTCCTGTTTTTTAAGGCCATCCCATTTGTGGTATATTCTTGTCAGAGTGTCACTAGGTAACTAGAACAGTATAGTGTAATCTTTTAACTTAACGTTTTGAGTGCCATAGAAAGACCAAAACATGTAATGTTTGAATAAGACTTATTCCTTAAGAATAGCATATATACTCACTGCTGTTAGCTCCCTATAAAAGGACTGTTTGATTATTCTTACAACTCTGAGTAATTTCTCACAACAATAGCAAACATGGTGTAGACAAAAACTCAGTAGAAACAATAGGTTGCTTTCTTTTCTCTTCAGAAGGAAAGAAACTGATGATCAATGTATGCATATCTGAGTGTGTGTGAAGATTGGGTATAGGGTAGGGTCAGCCATATAACTACAGTTTTACTACTCAAGAATATTGGAAAATCTTGCAGATATCTAATGCTACATAACAAGTCATTCCTCAAACTTAGTAGCGTAAAACAACAACCATTTTATGATTTTGTACTTACTATAGATCAGGAATTCAAACAGGGCACAGTGGTGGTGGCTTGTCTTTTCTCCCTAATGTTTGAGATCTCAACTGTTGTTGTTATGTCGAGTTGGACCCAACTCATAAGGACCCCTCCTTGGGTTTCCGACGGGGTATCACTACGGAAGTAGATTGCCCAACCTTCCTTCCAAGGAGTGGCTGGGGGGTTTGAACTGCCAGCCTTCTGGTTAGCAGTCAAGTGCCTTTGGCACTACCAACTGGGAGGACTCAAATGGCTGAGGCTGGAGCCACATATGTGGCACTTGCGCTGAGATGACTCAAAGGCAGAGCTTAGCTCAATCTGTTGACCTGAGCCAGTAGACGTAGCCTGTCTATGTGGGTTGGCCTCAGAGTAGTTGGACTTCTTACTTGACAGGTTAAAGCTCCTGAGTAATATTTCCAGCAAACCAGACAGAACTGGCATGACCTTTTTGAAATATCCTTAAAAGTCACATTGTGTTACTTCCTACATACTTTGTTTTCAAAGAAGCCATAAGCCTAGCCAGATTCAAAGGGAGGGGACATAGATCTCCATCTTGTGATGAAAGGAAAATCAAAGAATTTATGGCCATATTTTAAAATTAACCCAGAAATATTAGATTTAGACAAAATCTAAAATTCAATAAATCATGTAGAGATGATGTTTCAGTTCTCTGAAGATCAAATGTTTAGATATTAACTTTTTCCTTTGACTTTTACCCCGCACTTTGAGTACCTGTGAGTGTCAGTTTAATTTGTTTCCTGTGATTGTTTTTCAAATTCTGAGCTTTAGCAAATAGCTACAAATTAATATTTAACATTTTTTTTTCATCCTGTGCTTAACAGGTGACAAGTGTCCTTACCAAAATTAGAGGGAAATATCTAAGGATTAGATATATTATTCATACCATGTTATAAATGCCATGGAAGAAAGGGAAAGAGTATATTGTTGTTACTAGAGGAAATCTCAGTGTGTGATGTCCTCTCTTCCAATACCTTAGCTAAATTGCGTAGCTAATTGCTTGCTTCCTTATGTTTTTCTTCCACTGGGCTTGGCTTTCACTATAGAGAGAAATATTGACTAAAAGGTGACATCCAGCTGCCTTCTTCTTCAAGGCATTGACTTGACACACTTTTCTATTTACCTCTGTCTTTTCTTTCTTTAATTGTACACTTCCTTATTAATTTTTATTGTTTTACTCCTCCTATAGCCTAGATTATAAGTTAATAAGGGTAGAGACATTTTTGTCTATTTCATTCATAGTTATATCGTAGCATATGTAACAGTGCCCCACTAACAAAATGAAACCACATACACATGGATTTATTAACAAATGGATTCTTGAGTTAGTGATAGCAGTAATGAATAGAACTTTACCACTAGATAATAAAGCCTACCTTGATGTTATCCCAGGATTTAGATCAAATATATATATTAAGTCAGGATATGATGTAACAAAAAGAATCAGTGGTGAATACTTATGTTTGTTAGGATAACTTCAAGGATAACTCTGGATTCTAGAAATAAAAGCCCATTTCATGTTGACTTAAACAATATTTATTACTTCACATAACAAAAGATTCTGGTGGTGGAATATTTCCAGACTGTCTAATTCAGGGGTTTAATGAGGACATCATGTCTCCAGTTCTGAATCTCACTGCTCTGCCATCTTTGGCATGTCAGAGCTGTAATCCTGTTTATTTTATTATTTTATGATTTTGAGTTTTGTTCCACATCTTTCTCCCACTCTATCCAAATCACCTTGTATTATGATCTCTTTCAGAGTGGTCAGTAATGGTAACTAGTTCTTTTGGACTCAGGGTAGTTGAGGCGGTGGTGGTTTACATGGACCCATTATTCCTTTGGACTGATTATTTCCATGCATTTTTTATTTTCTTCACTCTTTTTTGCTTCAGACAAAGAGAGGTCAATAGGTGCACCTTAGATGGCCACTCACAAACCTAAGATACCAGTCACTACTCACCAAAGTAGGGTGTAGAACATTAGTTTTGTGGGCTATGTTATGCAAATTGACCTTGAGTCCTCCAAGACTATGGTCCTGAGTCCCCAGGCCCAGCAACTCATTCCTTCAAGGTGTTTGTTTATGACTAAGAGGTTTTCATAACTTTGCCCCCTGTATGCTCTGCTATATACTTGGATATATTTGTGTTGTTGTTGTTGTTGTTAGGTGCCATCGAGTCAGACCCAACTCATAGCGACCCCTCCTTGGGTTTCTGAGGCAGTATC